>NC_051428.1:12535845-12540702 GCF_015228065.2 Penaeus monodon | reverse complement strand
CCCCTAACACATACACCCCACACCCCAAAACCACACCACACCAACACACACACACACACACACACACACACACCCCAACACACACACACACACACCCCAATTTTATTATATTATATATATATTTTATAATAAAAATATATATATATAAAAATATATTTTATATATATTGTTTTGCATGTATGTATATAATATTTTATTATATATATATATAATATATAATATATATAATATATTAAAATATTATATAACTGCTTACTTTAAAAAAAACCCAATACACAAAACCCAACACACACACACACACACACACAAAACACACAAACACAAAACCACAAACACACCCCACATACAAAAACAAATTTTAATATAAAATATATATATATATTATATATTATATATATTTATATATATATATGTATATATAAAATTATATAATATATATATATATTATATACATTATACACATATTATATATTTTAATAAAATATATATATATTATATTTATCATTAAAATTATATTATTTTATATATATTGTGTTTTTGGGGTTGAAAATAATAATAATTATAATAATAATAATAATAATAATAATAATAATAATAAAATAAAATAATAAAAATAAAAAAATTATAAGGGTTTAAAAACGGGTTTTCAAAAAGTAAAAAAAAAGTGCCCCTAAAAGTAAAAAAAATTTAAAACTACAAAAAATTTGGCAGTTCAAAAAAACCCGGGGAAAAGAAAAAAAGTGAGAGAAAAAAAAAATATTAGCTACTGTTTAAAAATTTCCCCAAAGTCGCCCCCTCTTTTTTCCAGTTTCCCCTTTTTTTGAACAAAAAGTATTTTTTTTTTACTTTTTTTTTCCGGGGGAAAAAGATAGGGTCTGCCACGTGCTAAAAAAAAATTAAAAAAAAAAGGGGGCTAATAGCTTTGCAAATCTCTTCAGCAATGTATGCACTTGAGAAAGGGAATGTAAAATTTGGACTTTATTTAAAGGGCCGGTACTTCGGTATCGAAAGTGGGTTAAAATGTTTTTAAATCTTATCCCCGGGAAAACATAAATTTTTGAACGGGGATTCAGTGGCTACTGGGGGGTTTTATTCTTTGTTTTTTTTTTTACTGTTTTTCCTTAAAAGTGATTTTAATGTGACTTTAATCTTAGCTTTTTTTGTCTTGTAATAAATTTTTAATAATTTTAAAAAATGCATGTGAAGCAAAGTGCTGGGGAAGGTGACAAAGGGATTATAAAAGGGAAAAGAAAGAAAGAAAAAAACCCCAAAAGCTTTAATTTGGAGGAGCCCAAGGGAAAAAATTTTAGGGGAGAAAAAAAGTGAAAAAACAAACAACTGTCAAAAGTTAAAAGATTTTTTCGGGATTGAGATAGAGACTTAAAATACATTTAAAAAGAAACAGAGTGTGTGTGTGTGTGGTTTGTGGGGTTTGGGGTGTGGGGTGTGGGGTGTGTGTGTGTGTGGTTTTATTTTATATATATATAATATATTTTTAATATTTTTTTATATATTTAAAAAACATTTTATATATTATGATATTTTGAAAGAGGAATAATCCCAATGCCGCATTGATTACCAAGTATAAATTAACAGGAAAAGTCTATGGAGCTAGTAAGATCCTAGTTGCACACCCCTTTTTAGGGGCCCCGGGGTGGCTTTGGTTGTTTAGAAATGGCCTCCTTTTCATACCCAAAGGGGACCTAGGTTCGGGGTCCTGGTCGGGGAAAGGGTTTTATATATATAAATATATTATATAATAATATATATAATATATATATTTTTAATTAAAATATATATATTAATATATATATGGAAAGGGGTGAGACTAATCTATATCTATCTTTTATCATCAAATATAAAAATATATTTTATATATAATATATATAATAAAATAATATAGTTTTATAAAATTTTAAAATTAGGGTTAAAAATTTTTAAATGAAAGGTTTATAAAATTCATTTTAATTAATATGTAAAATGTTAAAATATATATAAAATATTTTATATATATATATAAAAATTTAATAACTATTTAAATATATACAAAACTATTTTATTTTATCATCTTTTATATATATATATATTGTGTGTGTGTGGTGTGTGTGTGTGTGGGTGTGTGTGTGTGTTGGTGAATGTGTGTTTTGTGTGTGGGGTGTTTGTGTGTGTGTAATGTGTATATTACTACATAAAAAACATATATATTATATTAATACATATAAAATAAAATATATATATAAATATATTAATATATATTATATATATATATATATATATATAACACATATATATATTTTGGTGTGGTGTGTGGGGTTGTTTTTAAACAATACATCCCATATTAAATATTATAAAATATATATATATATATATAAAATTTTATTTTATAAAAAATTAATTTCTATTAAAACCATTTTATATATATATTATATATAATATATATATAAATAATATTTTAATATAAAATACATAATAAAAATATACACAATAAAATTTTGTGTTTTGTGTGTGTTGTGTATGTACATATATTAAACACACCACCCCACCACACCACACACACACATTACCCCCTTCCTCGAGTCGAGCTCTCCGTGGCGATTTAAGCCAGATATTAATTTTTTTTTTTCTTTGATTTTTAAACTCTTACCCCTTTTTTTAAACTATTCCAATTGAAAAGGGGTTTTTTTTATTTTTTAAATTTTAATAGCAAATTTACTTTTACTTAATCCCATTTTGAAAATCTTTTTTTTTGGGGGTTATTCATGACTTACGTTATAAACAATCTCCTACTTTTGTTTAAAACCAAAAAAAGACACTGTTTTACGTCATTTTTTTTTTTATTCACTTTAATACACGACCTGCCACGCCCCACCAACGGAATTTTTTTTCTAATAAATTTCCGTCGTACTGGGAACATAGCTTTTAATTCCCCCTTGTAACCCCGTTTTTACTTCAGTTTGAGGGTTTAAATTTTATTTTTCTTTTTGGGGTTGTAAATACTGAGTTGGGTGTCTATTCACTATTTTTTTAAATTTTAAATTTTCCCTTTTAAATTTTATTTTTTTTCCCCTTTTTTAATCGTTATTTTATTTTTAAAATAAATAAATATTTTTTCAATAATTTCATTTTAAATGTTTGGGACTTTATTTTTTGAAAAAAACCCAATTTTTCGCACTTACTTAGATGAGAAAATTTAAATAATCTTAAAACCTTTTAATAGGAGTTGCTTTGGACTAGGTTTTGGGCCCCGAAACCCCGATTTGCATGCAAGTTTGGAATTGCTAGAAGTGTTAAAATTTTATTTTTACAATTAAAAGGTTTTTTTTTTGAGATGTGTCATTTAAAAATTTTAAATTTCCCTTTTTTAAATTTAATCAGAAATAAAATTCTTGTTTGGGCCCCCAAACCCAAAAATATATATATCTGTGGTTTTAAAATGTATCTATTCTATTAATATTAAAATATAATATTATATATATATATTTATATATATATATATATATGTATATATTATATATATTTTATATATTATATATATATATATTTATTTATTAATATATATATTGGGATCGTGAAGAGGGGTCCGGGGAAGAAAACCAAACTTTCTCAGTACACCTGGGAATTAAAACGCGAGGCTGGGATGTTCCAAAATTTTTTCAAACCCGTAAAAAAGTTGGGGAAAAAAACAAGCAATTCTCATACAGAAAAAATAATTACCTTCACATAGACCCTAATGAAATATGTAAAAGAATTATTTCCCTAATGATAAAAAGAATTTCTTTTCTAAAAAAAAACCCAAAGATCAAAAGGATTTCCTGGGGAAAAATAAAACAATTTTTTCAAAAAAATCATTTCAAATTAGACAGAGGAAATATTTCAACTTACACCATCCCCCCCCCCCCCGATCCCAGTTCTAGGGGAGACAGGCAAGTCCCCTGGCACGAGTTTTACAAAAAAACTCCCCAAAAAAAAATTAACCCCTCGTGGCATTTTGCCAAAAAGTTCCCCCTCATTCATAATCATCTTTTTCATTTACTATTTACTGATAGCTTTTATCTAATTTTCAATACAAATGTAGAAAAATCATTAAACGTTACCTACCTTCAAAGTCTGTTTTTTAAAATTTTTATTTCTCCAATACTGGGAAAATTTTTATACAACTCCCCTCATGTCTTCCGCTAAAAAACTGGCTTAAAAAAAAAGGGGGGGTACCCCCATGTTTTTCGGGGGAATACTACAAAACAAAAATTTCACTTTTAAATTTTTTGTAAAAAAAAAAAATTAATTTCCCTTTTTTTCAGTTTCCTATTATTTGCAGCACCAAAAAAAAACAAAAAAATACGTATACAATTTCATACCAAAATATAATTTTATATATATAATATATATATTTTATATATATAAAATATATATTTTATATATAATATTAATTTTATAATATATCGGTGGTGAGTTGACAACCAAAACCCGCGATTTTTCCCAAACACGATCATTGGGCCCGGGCCCCCCAGTTAAAAAAGATCCAGCAAAATACATCTTGCAAAATGGCCCTCAAAATAGGTTTTATCGCATCAGCGATGACAAAGAATATGAAAGAATAATTTCCTGAGCAAAAACGTTAAAAAACTACAACCCCGGGGTTCAAGGATAGTACCCTATTTAAACTTCCTGTGCCAGGGTAAAAGGTGAGGGCTTTCTGGTTTTTAAAGGGGATTTGGGTTTTTGCAGAAGGGGTTTAGGGTGCCTGGGAGTTCACGAAAAGATGCAGAATATATTTTTGGGGAAAGTTTTTGTCCTACTCAAAAACGGCCCGGGGATAGCATTCTCAGTTAGATGGAACTGGAAACAAAGAAAAAAAAT
>NC_051428.1:12525845-12528345 GCF_015228065.2 Penaeus monodon | reverse complement strand
TATATATATATATAATATATTATAATATATATTTATATTTCCGTCTTTAACCCCTATAAAAAAAAAACCCGCATTTTTGTGTGAAAACTTTGTGAGTAGGTATTACTATCAGGTAAACAAATAAATAGATAGATAAATAAGTTAGTTGATAAATAAAATAAGTTAGTAATCGAATAAATAAATGAATGAATAAGTAAATAAATAGATAAATGAATGGAAAAAATAGATAAATGAGCAAAGAAATAAATAAAGGAATGAACGAACAAAAAATGAAAATCATAACAACGTCATTCCAACAAGATGTATGTTGCAGCAGGCGGGCCGCGTCTGACCTGAATATCGAGAAATTGTCAGGGATTCAAAAAAACCGGCGCCGGGGGAGGCCAAGGCGACGCGAAAATTAAAACAGATATTGGCCAGTTAGGACCCGTTCGTGCGGGAATTGGTATTTGGTAATTATGATGTTTGGGGAATCTGTATTTGGTATTGCGGAATTCATTTAGTTTGTTTAACTGTTTAACTTTTAGAATCACGATATTTCGTTTCTGCTTTTCTTTTTTTTACACCCATACACAAAACACAATGTAGTGTGTTTAAAATATATATTAAAATATAATATATTATATATAAATAGATAGATAATAGATAGTAGATAGATAGATAGAAGATAGATAGTAGATAGCAGATGATAGATAGATAGATAGATAGAATCATATAGTATAGCATTATATTATATATCTAATATATATATATTAAAAATTTTATATAATATATATATATTAAAATATACATATATATATAAAATTATATAATGTAAAATATATTATATATATTTTATATATATATAATATATATATTATAATTTTAAAAATGTTAATATGTTATTATATATTACATTAGTATAGATGTTTGTGTTAAATATAAATAATATATATATATAATAAATATTATGTGTGTGTGTGTGTGGGTGGTGTGGGGTTGTGTGTTGTGGTGTGTGTGTGGTGTGTGTGTGTATGTGTGTTTAATATAATATTAATTTATCCACACACATGCACGCACACCACACCACACACACAAAACCACACACATAAACCCCACACCCCAACACAAAACACACACACACACCCACACACATAAATATATATTAAATTAATAAAAATATAAATATAATAAAATATAATATTAAATATTAACATGTATTATATAATTTATATATATATAATATATAAAATATATATATATATATATAATATATATATATTTAACATATGTGTTAAATATATATATTATTATATATATATAAATTTTATATATATATATTAATTATATATATATATATTAATATATGTATATTATTAATATTAAAATATAATAATATAAATATAATATGTATGATGTGTGTGTGTTGTGTGGTGTGGTTGGGGGTTTGGGTCTGGTGTATTAATTTTTATATTTTTTATCCCAAACACACATGCCGCACACCACACATACCGAATCACCACACACACACACACACACACACACACACACACACATATTATATAATAAATATATTATATATATTATATATATATATTAAAAATGTGTGTGTGGTGTGTGTGGTGTGTTGTGTGTGTGTGTGGGGTGTGTGGTGTGTTGTGTGTATCAGTATATACTACATAATACATAAAAATTTTTTTATGATTTTTTTATCATATATGTTATCGAATTATATATTAATATATATATAATATATATATATTAATATATATATATAGATTTTTGTCACACACACACACACCCACACACACACAACACACAACATACAACACCACACCCACACAACAACACACCCAACCCACACACCACACACACACACAAATTAATATAAAATATTATATATATAATATATATTAATTAAAAATTTTAAAATTTTATAATATATGGGGTATTATTGTAACTAGATATCTTTTATAACTAGAAACCCGATCGCCAAGTCCTTTCGGACAAGGCACTTTAAAGGCGCGGGGGCCCATGTTGGCATCGGACTCTTTGGCCCTGGGGGGCCAAGCCCGCCCCGTCAGTGCTGGTCCCAAGCCCGGATAGAATAGAGAGA
This sequence comes from Penaeus monodon, assembly GCF_015228065.2. Taxonomy (NCBI): domain Eukaryota; kingdom Metazoa; phylum Arthropoda; class Malacostraca; order Decapoda; family Penaeidae; genus Penaeus; species Penaeus monodon. Next base: position 12,526,250 of record NC_051428.1, on the reverse strand, counting down.
ATGATTACCCCAAAAAATAACACCCGGGACTTTTCCCTGGAAAGGAACCTGGGACCCTACCCTATTCCTCCAAGAGCATCACAACATGAAAATACAAAATTTGTATCATGCTGTGACCAAGGCGGCTCAAATGAAACCCACCCTAAAAAAAAAAAAAAAAGTGTAGTGTGTGTGTGTCTGTGTGTAATGAGTAATTATATATATTTTATATAAATATATATATTAAAATAAAAAATTTTAATTTTTTATTTAAAATTAAAAATATAAAATTTTATATAAATTTTTTTTTTTTTTTATATATTAAAAAAAAATATAAATAATGAAAATTTAAATATATAACATTTTATTATTTTTTATAATATAATATAAAATATATATATTTAATAATTATTAATATAAAAAAAT
>NC_051428.1:12512093-12517093 GCF_015228065.2 Penaeus monodon | reverse complement strand
ATGTACTATATCTTATATATATATATATATATATCATATATCTATATATATATCTATTATATATATATTTGTGTGTTTGTGTGGTAATAATCATAATTATATAATAATAATACATAATAATAATAATAATAATAATAATAATAATAATAATAACAAAATTATAATGATAAAAATCAGGTTTCGAAAGTATAAAAAAGTGTCTAAAGTATAAAAAAGTTAACTACAAAATAATGCAGTGTCAAAAGAACCGAAAGAAGTGAGAGAAAGAAAAAAATATTAGCTACTGTTTCAAAATTCTCCAAGTCGTCTCATTTTTCCAGATACCTGTTTTGAACATAACGTATTTTTTCTTTACTTTTCTTTTCTCTTTCTGCGAAGATGAGTCTGCATCGTGCTCATAAAATTGGGAAAAAAAAGGGGGCTAACAGCGTGCAAATTCTCTCAGAAATGTAGTGCCCTTGATAAGGTAAAATTTGATTTTACTAAACGGACATGTATTTGAGTATCGAAAGTGGGTTGATTATTTTTTTTATGCCGAACATGAACTTTTGAACGGACTCAGTGGCTACTGTTGTTTATTCATTTTTTTTTTTTGTACGGGTTTTTTTTTCAAGTAAATTTAATGTGACTTTAATCTTAGGTTTTTGCTTGTAATGAATTTAAATAATTTATAAAAAATGCATGTAATGAAAAAGTGCTCGGTGAAGTGACAATATTATAGAAAAAAGAAGAAAAAAAAAGAACACCCCAAAGCTATTCTTGAGGATCGGCGAAAATATTACGAGAAAAAAAGTAAAAAACAAAACTGTCAAAAGTTGAAAGACTTTTGGGGTTTGAGATAGAGACATACACATACATTTAAAAAGAAACATTTTGTGTGTGTGTGTGTGTGTGTGTGTGTGTGTGTGTGTGTGTGTTGTGGTTTGGTGTGTTATATATATATATATATATATATAATTATATATATATTTATATATTATATAAATATATATGAAAGATGGAATAATCAATGCCGCTTGATTACCAAGTATGAGTAACAGGTAATTCTATGGACTAAAAGATCCTAGTTGCACCTCCTTTTGTGGGTCGTGTGGCATGGTTGATTTAGACGGGCCCCCGGGTTTCAACCCGAGTGCCCTAGGTTCGGTCCTGGTCGGGGAAGGTTATTTTTATATATATATATATATATATATAATATATAATAATAGATATATTTTTGCATTTTATATATTCATATATATATATATTATATGTATATATATTATATAAAATATAAATATAATAAATATATCTATTTATAAATAAAATTTTCTATCTACTTCTATCTATCTAATTATTATATTGTGGTGTGTTTTGGGTGTTGTGTGTGTGTGGTGTTTTGTGGTGTGCTTTTGAGTTTGTGTGTGTGTGTGTGTGTGTGTGTGTGTGTGTATGTGGGGTTTTGTGTGTGGTGTTTTTGTGTGTGTGTATATTGTATATATACTACATCTACTATAAATATTATTAACATAATATATATATATATATATATATATATATATATATTATATATATATCAATTATATAATATATATTTATATATATAATATATATATTATATTATATATACAACTAATATATCACATATATATGTTTGTGTGTTGTGTGTGTATGTCAATTGTATAAACACACACAACACACACCAACACCCATTACCGCATTCTCGAGTCGACCTCTTCCGGGCGAAAACCCAGATATTGAATATTTTCTTTCGTGCTTATTAACTCTTACTCTTTTTTTACTATTCTCTTTTGATGGATTTTTTTTATTTATAATTTGTAAACTATAAAATTTTACTTAATGCTTTTTGAAATCTTTTTTTTTGGTTATTCAGCATTACGTTTAAAAATTACTACTTTGTTAAACCCAAATAAAGACCTGATTCGTCAGTTTTTTTTTTTTCCCTTTTATATACACGACCTGCCACGTCCCAAAGGGAATTTTTTTTTTCTAATCAATTCAGTCGTACTGGGAGACATCACTATAATTCACCTTGAAACCGATTTTACTTCATTTTGTGTTTATTTTTTTTTCTTTTTGTTGTCATACTGGCTTGTGTGTCTAGTTCCTATTGTTTTTTTTAAAAATGTTCTTTTGAAGATTTTTTTCCCCTTTTAAATCGTTTTTTTATTGTTAATAAATATTATTTCAAAAATTTTTCTTTTAAAATGCTTGTACTTTATTTTTGTTAAAAAAATATTGTCGCATTTCTTAGATGAGATATATAAATAACTCTTAAAAACCTTGAATAGGATTGTCTTTGGACTAGGTTGGTCGAACTATTTCATGCAATTGGAATTGCTAAAGGTTAATTATATTCTTAAAATTTAAATGGTTTATTTTGAATGGGTCATTTAAAAATTAATCCATTTTTAATGTCATCGAACTAATATTCTTGGGGCCCAAACCCCACAGGAATATATATATCTTGTATATTGTTCTATATCATTAATATATATTATATATATTATATATATATTATTATTAATAATATGTATATATATAATATATATTTTAAATATAATATATTATATATATATATATATTATATATATTGTCGGAAATGTCGTGAAAAACCCAAAACTTCTCAGTACCCCGGGGCAATTATACCGGGGCTGTATTTTTCCAAAAATTTTTCAACCTGAAAAATTTTGGGAAAATAACAAGCAATTCTCTACAGAATAAATTACATCACTAACGCCCATGAAATTTAAGAGAATTATTCCATAATGAAATAAAGAATATTTTTCAAAAAAAACACAATATCAAATTTATTCCTGGAGAAAATACACAATTTTTCAAAAATCATTTCAAATTAGACAGGGGAAATATTTCAATTTACACCATCACCCCCCAGTTCTAGTAGACGGGCAGTCCTCATGGCAGGGTTCACACAAACCCCAAAAACAAACATTAACTCTCGTGCTTTTTGCCAGAAAGTTCCATCATTAAAATCATCTTTATCATTTACTATTTACTGTAGCATTTTATCTTTTACAATACAACTGTAGAAATATCTTTAAAACTTTCATACCTTAAAATCTGTTTAAATATTCTTTTACCCCAAATACGGGAAATTTATTCAACTCACTCTGTCTTCCCAAAAACAGGGTTAAAAAAAAAGCGTACCCACAATGTTTTGGGGGAGATACTAAAAAAACAAAATACACTTTTTTTAAAATTTTCTGTAAAAAAATTAATTTCCTTTATTTTCAATACCTATTATTTGCACACCAAAAAACAAATAATCGTATAATACATACATAATAATATTAATAATATATAATATATATATATATATTATATATATTAAAAATTATATATATATATATTTTATTTTTCGGTGGTGGTTTGACAACCAAAACCAGCTTACCAAAACCTGATCATGGTGGGCCACTCCATAAAAAATCCAGTCAACACATCTTGTCAAAGGGCGCCCAAGTATTTCATCGCATCGCGATGACACGAATTAAATTTATTTTGCCTAGCAAACGTTAAACTACACCCTGGGTTCAAGTAGTACCCTATGAGTTTCCTGTCCGGGTAAGGGTGGACTGCTGGTTAGGGCAGGGGTTTCTGCGAATGTTTTTATCAGTGCAACTGTATTCACGACAGAGCAGAATATTTTTGGCAAAAGTTTAGTCTATAAAAAAGGGCAGAGATAGCTTCTCAGTTGATGGAACTGAAGCAAAGAAAAAAGTGAGGGCCCTTTCTTTTTCTTTTTATATTTCCTGGGCATATCCCGATATGATTGTCTGGGATGCCGCGGGTGGTCGCTCAAAGATCTTCCGTTTCTGAATGAAATTAAAACACACACAACACACACCCCCCCACACCACACACAACAACACAACACAACACCAAAAACCACAACACACAACTTATATAAATTATATATATATATTATATATATTAATATATATATATTATAAAATATATATTATATATAAAATATATAAAATATATATATATTAATTATTTATATATATATATATATAATTATAATATATATATATTAAACCCCCACAAACACCACATATATATAATATATAATATATAATATAATAATATTAAAAATTATTATATATAATATATTATAATAATATAAAATTTTCTTCAGCGACAAGACCCCGGGTACGGAAAAAGCAAAAAGTAGTAAAGGGGAAAAAGAGGACTTGGGGAAAGAGGAGGAGGAGGAAAAAAAGAAAAAAAAGAAAAAAGAAAAAGAAGAAGAAAAAAAGAAGAAGAAAAAAGAAAAAAAGAAGAAAAAGAAGGAGAGAGAGAAAAAAAAAAATTGTGATGAAGAAGGAAGAAAAAAACACAAGAACACTTTTTTTATGCAGAAAAGAGAAAAAAAAAAAAAAAACAAAAAGTGAAGTTTCATTATTTTTTTTTTGTTCGTTTTAACTCTCTCTAAACTGAGAGAAAATATACTCCCTTTGAAGCAAAACTGAGACCCCAAAAACCCGTCGTTATTTTTTATTCATTGCACAAAAATATCGACATTTATCAAAAGTTCAATGAACTGATTAATCCCTTTTAACGATTCATAAAAGGACTCGCAATTGCGCGTCATAAACGACACTTAATTTTTTTTTTTATATTTTATTAACTGCTTTCAATATGCTATTAAATTAACGAAAAATTTACAATGGGAAGTTTCATTTTGTTTACTGTTTTGTTTTTTTTCCTTTTTTATTTGGTGTTTTGTGGCTGGAAATGAACATGGTTTTGCCTCATATCCAAACAGAAGCAAACGAAAAGAAATCGGGCCACTTGCACACAAAAGCAGCCTTACATAATAAAAAATACACGCAAACATGGGGTAAGATGTGTGTGTGTGTTGTGCGGGGGTGGGGTTTGGTGGTGTGTGGGTGTGGGCTTGTGTGTGTGTGTGTGGTGGTGTTGTGTATGTATATAATTATATATATATATATATATATATATTTTATATTATTTTA
>NC_051428.1:12490599-12493099 GCF_015228065.2 Penaeus monodon | reverse complement strand
AAAATACTAAGTGCTTTTATAGCCTTCACCTTTAACTGTTTGATGTGAGGCACCCATGAAAGCCTTGAGTCAAAAAACAGACCCAAGTACTTCACCTCTTGGACAAATTGCAATGGGTTTGCTCCTAAATAGAGGGAGGGATGGTACTTTCCTCGTTTGTGGAAATGCATAGCCACGGTATGTTGCCCACTGCACAACGTGATTCATTTCAGTCTGCATGTGTCCTTGCACATCCTGTAAGCTTATCCAGAGCAGTATAGTGTAAAATCATCCACATGCAGATTAAACGAGACAGCACTTGGAACGACCTTTACGATGTCATTTATACCAATGGCAAACAGGCTCACACTTAAGACACTCCTTTGTGGGACCCCTTCCAGCTGATCTTCCAGGTTAGAGAAACTGTTCCCAACCGCAGTCTAAACTTCCTGTCAGCAAGGAAGCTTTATATGAAAGTAGATAATGCTCCTCTTAAACCAGTGTCATACAGCTTCATGAGTAAGTCATGTTTCCAAGTAGTATTGTAAGCCTTTCCAAGGTCAAAGAAGATTGCCAACATGTGACGTCGCTGTGCGAAGAAATTCTGTATAGCAGTTTCCATCTTCACAAGTGCATATATGGTCGATCTCAATTTTCTAAACCCCTTTTGATATGGGGTCAGCACATTTTCCTTTTCTAGCAGCCATGTCAACCTGAAGTTTACCATTTTCTCCTTCAGCTTGCAGATGCAGCTGGTGAGAGAAATTGGTTTGTAATTCCCTGGTGAGAAGCATCCTTTCCAGGTTTAGGGACAGGAATGATTAGGGCCTCTTTCCATGTGGATGGCACTGTATCCTCCCTATAGATCCTATTGAGTAGGTCCAACATGAACTTTTGGGAGATCTCTGGTAAGTGAGATATCATTTGGTATGGAATATTATAACTTCCTAGGGTAGTCTTATGGCAGAGCTGCAAAGCAGAGTCCATCTCCTTGCTGCTGCAGTCTTACTGAAGAACGAGATTGGGTGTCGCTCCTGTTCATCCCGGAGTGGAAAATTGGACAGTGTAAGATGCTCCAGAGGAGATCTCTGCCATGGATTTGGCTAACTCATTTGCAACATCTTTTTTGTCAGTGAGAATTATGCCATCTATCTTCAGAGCAGGTGGTGACATGGATGTGCTCTGCCCAGCAATCTTACGCATCTTGTCCGATGCCCTTGCTAAGGGAGTCCAAGAGTTAATCGAGGAGACATACGGTCTCCACGACGTCCGTCTAGGTTTTATAGCACTGGCGTGGCTCGGGTCTCTCTCCCTCTTTTTTTTTTATAATGGGTCAAGTAACATCGCTGGGGCGTCGTTTCAACAGCCTTAATGCAGCTTTTCTTGCTCTAACAGCTTGTTGGCATTCATCAGACCACCATGGTACCCGAGGTCGACGGAACTGCCCGCTACTTTTGAGAATGGATGCTTCTGCTGCAAGGTGAATTCATGATGTGAAGTGATTAACAGCAACTTGAACACAGTGGAAATCATTCAGAGATCCTTGCAATACTGCAGTTTATCTAAAAAGATTTCAAGTCCGCATGTTTAAGTCGCCATCTCTGCACTCCATTGGCTGGAATACAATTCACCTCCTCCAAAAGTATTGTAAAGCGGTCGTTTCCATGTAAATCTTCCATGACCTGCCGAGTGAAATTCAACTGTGAATCAGGTGAACCAACTAACAGGTCTATATTGGAGAATGTAAAACTGCATCTACTCTTGGGAACAAGGAATCCAAGGCCCTTCCTCGGGGGTTGCACAAAGTGTCACCCCAGAGGTGATGCCGACCATTGAAATCTTCCAAGAGTAGAAATGGATGTGGTAACTGCCCAAGTAGATCTTCCAAATCATCTATGTTGAGATTTTGTGGAAGAAAGTAGAGGGATGCATTGTGCAAGGTCGTGTCAAGCCTATTCTCACAGCCTTCACCTGCAGTGTCCTCTGCAGGGGGTGGCCTGGAAGGGAATATCCTGATGTACCATTACTGCTACTCCTCCAAAGGTCCCATTATGGGCTTGTACTTGGAATCCTTTCAGAGAAATCGGACGATTTTCCCTGGTCATAATCTCTTGTAGGCATAGACAAACTGGGTTACATGAAGCTATCAGATGTTGCAGTTCTTCCCATTTTGCATGATTTCCCTGACAGTTCCATTGGATTAGGGTATCCAGTTCTTCAAACGACCTCTTCATAAGGTGTTTGGCAGCACTTATGGTTATGGGTTGCCCCACACCTTTAGGCTGTCCCCTTTCCAGGAATTTTGGGAGGATCTTTTGAAGGGTTGTTTACCTGTGGAACTAGTTTCAACAGGCTTCCTTTGGACAGGCTCAGGATTTCTTTGCCCGGGCAAAGGACGGACCTGAGCCTTTGGTTCAGGAGCATTCTGTCTCGCAGTGGAGGCCCCTCTAGATGTGGTGGCAACCGTTGAGGCCTCTGGAGCCCTGCCTCATGGCTCCAAAGACCCCATTCTGAGAGGATC
>NC_051428.1:12487923-12490499 GCF_015228065.2 Penaeus monodon | reverse complement strand
TTATATAATATATTATTTTTATTATATATTATTATTTTTTTTAAAAAAAAATTTATTACTTAAAATTTATCAATACAATTTTAAATTTTTATATATATTAAAATATATATATATATATAAAAAATTTTTTTAAAAATATTTATAAATATAAAAATTAAAATTTATATCTATACTATTCTCTATCTATCTTCTACCTTTTATCTTCTATCTATCTATCTACACTATCTACTTCTTTTATCTATTATTTAAAAACCACCATTGTGTTTTGTATGGGTGTAAAAAAAAAAAAAAGCAAACGAATACGGGTTCTAAAAAAATTAAACAAACAAAATAAATTCCGAATCCCAAAATAAGTTTCCCAAAAACATCATAATTACCAAATACCAATTCCGCATGAACGGGTCCTAACTGGCCAATATCTGTTTTAATTTTCGCGTCGCCTTGGCCTCCCCCGGCGCCGGTTTTTGAATCCCTGACCATTTCTCGATTTCGGGGCAGACGCGGCCCGCCGCTGCAACAAAATCTTTTGGAATAGTTTTTTTTTCTTTTTTTGTTCGTTCTTCCCTTTTTTTTTTCTTTTTCTCATTTATTTATTTTTTTTTCCCTTTTATTTATCTATTTTTTTACTTTTTCATTCATTTATTTATTCGATTACTAACTTATTTTATCTATCTACTAACTTATTTATCTATCTATTTATTTGTTTACCTGATAGTAATACCTACTCACAAAGTTTTCAACACATAATGCAGGTGTTTTCTATATGGGTTAAAGATAGGAAATATATATATATATATATATATATATATATATTAAATTATATATATATATAATTAATTATATATAATTTAAAATTTATTATATTATTTTATATAATTCTATTATATACATTTTATATATTAATATATATATATTATATATATATATTATAATATATATATATATTATTAATATTATTAATAAACACAACAACAAAAAAACAAAAAAAAAAAAAAAAAAAAAATATTATTATATATATATATAATAATATATTTTTATATATTATATCCATATTTACAATTCACCAACAACACAACACACCACACCACACCACACACACACAACAACATATATTAAATATATATATATAATAATTTTTTATAATTTATATATAATATAAATATATAGATAAAATATATATATATATATTTATATATAAAATATATATTCACACACACCAAAACAAACACACCCACAAACACACCCCACCAACAACACACACCACCAAATTTATATATTTAAATATATAATATATTAATATTATTATATTATATTTATATATATAAATTTTTATTATATATTTTTTATTTTAATTTTATATATAAAATATCCTTTTTTATTTTAATTTTATTATTATATTATTTTATATAATAATATAAACCCCTCTACTTTAATAAACCCAAAAAAACAAAAAAAAAAAAAATTATAAAATTTTTTTTATTTTTATTATATATATAATATATTATTATAATCTATATATATATAATATATATATATTTATATATTTATATAAAATTTAAAATTATATAAAAACAATATATTTAAATTTTTATTTATATATAAATGTATATATATATATATATATATTTATATTATATTTATTATCAAAATATATATTATTTTTGTAAAATTTTTTTATATTTATATTTCCATCCTTATTATTCTATTATTTTATTTTTTAATAATATCTATATTCTATTTTTTATTCTTCTTATTATCTATTTCTATATTCTTTCTTATTTTTTATTTTTTTTCTATTATATTTTTGGTGTGTGTGAGTGAAATAATTTTTTAAAAATTGACCCAAAAATCTAATCTAAAAATAATAATTGTATAATAAATAATGAAAATAAAAATATATAAAAATAAAAAAATTTTAAATGATAAAAGGGGTTTTCGAAAACTGTCTAAATTAAAAAAGTTAACTACAAAAAAATGCAGTGCCAAAAGAACCGAAAAAAGGGGGAAGAGAAACAAAATTTAGCTCTGTTTCAAATTCTCCAAGTCGCTTTTTTTTTCGAGATACCTTTTTTGAACATAGCGTATTTTTATTTACTTTTCTTTTCTCTTTTTCAAAGTAGGGTCCCCGTGCTCATAAAAATTGGAAAAAGGGGGACTAACTAGCGTGCAATTTTCTTCAGCATTGTAGTGCTTTTTAAAGTAAGAATGTACAATTTGACTTTACTAAACGGACATGTACTTTCGAGTATCGAAAGTGGGTTGATGTATTTTATCTTATGCTCGGAACATGAACTTTTGAACTGGACTCAGTGGCTACTGTTGTGTTATTCATTGTTTATTTTTGTACTGTGTTCCTTCAAGTGACTTTAATGTGACTTTAATTTAGCATTTCTGTCTTTTAATGAATTTAATGATTTATAAGAATGCTATGAATGCAAGTGCTCGGTGAAGTGACAAAAGACATATAGAAGAAAGAAAGAGAAAGAAAAGGACACTCAAAGCAAATATCTTGGGGGAGTCAGGGCAGAAAATATTAGCGAGAAAAAAAAATTTAAAAACAAAAAAGTGTCTAAAAT
>NC_051428.1:12462923-12477923 GCF_015228065.2 Penaeus monodon | reverse complement strand
GGGGAAGACAGGTACATACGTCTTTGGTCTGAGAATGTTGTACATCTTTCTACTACATGTGCAACCGTTAATGGCTCTTGGCTTCACTTTTAGCCATCATCAGTCCATGAGTTAGCCTTGTGTGACCGATTCTTAGTCTTGTTAACACAACTTCTACTTTTCGGTTGGGATGGATGCTGGTCACCCAACTGCCAAGGTCATCTCTAATCTCTCGCAGCTTGTTTCGAGACGCATGCCTCCATTTATCGCGATGACACTCCTGATACTGGGTTTCAAGTCGGTATATGGGAAAGGAAAACAAACATCACAGGGCTGAGCGGCAGCTGCCTCGGCCTTCCGATCAGCTCGCTCATTCCCACCGATGCCAACATGCGCTGGCACCCAACACAGAACTTATCTTTTACGTGCTGACATCAGTGCAAGCCAGTCTTGAAATTCCTTCACCATGGATGTGATGAGTTTAAACTCTTAAATGCTTGCAAGGTACTACGAGAATCGCAATATATTATAACAGAATGGCTCGTAAGATCTTTAGTCATCTTGACTGCTGCAAGGATGGCATGTCTCTCTTTGAATTCTGCTTCAGATCACTCCCCTTTCCCATTCTGACCAAATCCAGCTCGACTTGATTAGCCTAGGGTGGATTCCAACAGTGAGAATCTTCCACAAGATTCCTCCTTCTCCTACCATAGGATCGGCTATCCTAAAGGGGTTGAAAACCAATCTGGATGTAGTCTCGTGTAGTACAACAGATTCATGTAGTCCGGTGTAATGAAAGAGGTGGTTCCCACTCTCAGCATACAGGACTCCACAGGTTGAGACTTAAACCCCTCTGCAGATTCTGAGAGCTTCATTATGAACCGAGTCCACATCCGAGAACAGTGGGAGTTGCAGATGATAAGCTTCACATCCATAGTCAAGCTTACTACGAATAAGCACTCGGTAAAGCCGCAGAAGCGTTGTGCAGTCTGCACCCCAAGAATGTGAAAGAACCCGCAAAATACTAAGTGCTTTTGTAGCCTTCACCTTTAACTGTTTGATGTGAGGCACCCATGAAATCCTTGAGTCAAAATCAGACCCAGTACTTCACCTCTTGGACAATTGCATGGGTTTTGCTCCTAAATAGAGGGAGGGATGGTACTTTTCCTCGTTTGTGGAAATGCATAGCCACGGTATGTTGCCCACTGCACAACGTGATTAATTTCAGTCTGCATGTGTCCTTGCACATCCTGTAAGCTTCCTCCAGAGCAGTACAGTGTAAAATCATCCACATGCAGATTAAACGAGACAGCACTTGGAACGACCTTTACGATGTCATTTATAGCAATGGCAAACAGGGTCACACTTAAGACACTCCTTTGTGGGACCCCTTCCAGCTGATCTTCCAGGTTAGAGAAACTGTTTCCCAACCGCAATCTAAACTTCCTGTCAGCAAGGAAGCTTTGTATGAAAGTAGATAATGCTCCTCTTAAACCAGTGTCATACAGCTTCATGAGTAAGTCATGTTTCCAAGTAGTATTGTAACCTTTTCAAGGTCAAAAGAAGATTGCTAACATGTGACGTCGCTGTGCGAAGAAATTCTGTATAGCGTTTCCATCTTCACAAGTGCATATATGGTCGATCTCAATTTTCTAAACCCCTTTTGATATGGGGTCAGCACATTTTCCTTTTCTAGCAGCCATGTCAACCTGAAGTTTACCATTTTCTCCTTCAGCTTGCTGATGCAGCAGGTGAGAGAAATTGGTTTGTAATTCCCTGGTGTAGAAGCATCCTTGCCAGGTTTAGGGACAAAAATAATTAGGGCCTCTTTCCATGTGGATGGCACTGTATCCTCCCTATAGATCCTATTGAGTAGGTCCAACAGGAACTTTTGGGAGATCTCTGGTAAGTGAGATATCATTTGGTATGGAATATTATCACTTCCTAGGGTAGTCTTATGGCAGAGCTACAAAGCAGAGTCCATCTCCTTGCTGCTGCAGTCTTACTGAAGAACGAGATTGGGTGTCGCTCCTGTTCATCCCGGAGTGGAAAATTGGACAGTGTAAGATGCTCCAGAGGAGATCTCTGCCATGGATTTGGCTAACTCATTTGCAACATCTTTTTTGTCAGTGAGGAATTATGCCATCTATCTTCAGAGCAGGTGACATGGATGTGCTCTGTCCAGCAATCTTACGCATCTTGTCCGATGCCCTTGCTAAGGGAGTCCAAGAGTTAATCGAGGAGACATACGGTCTCCACGACGTCCGTCTAGGCTTTTTATAGCACTGGCGTGGCCTTAGCTCGGGTCTCTCTCCCTCTTTTTTTTTTATAATGGTCAGTAACATCGCTGGGGCGTCGTTTCAACAGTCTTAATGCAGCTTTTCTTGCTCTAGCAGCTCGTTGGCATTCATCAGACCATGGCACCAGAGGCCGACGGTACTACTTGCTACTTTTGAGAATGGATGATTCTGCTGCCAGGTGAATTCATGATGTGAAGTGATTAACAGCAACTTGAACACAGTGGAAATCATTCAGAGATCCTTGCAATACTGCAGTTTATCTAAAAAGATTTCAAGTCCGCATGTTCAAGTCGCCATCTCTGCACTCCATTGGCTGGAATACCATTCACCTCCTCCAAAAGTATTGTAAAGCGGTCGTTTCCATGTAAATCTTCCATGACCTGCCGAGTGAAATTCAACTGTGAATCAGGTGAACCAACTAACAGGTTCTATATTGAGAATGTAAAACTGCATCTACTCTTGGGAACAAGGACTCCAAGGCCCTTCCTCGGGGTTGCACAAGTGTCACCCAGAGGTGATACCGACCATTGAAATCTTCCAAGAGTAGAAATGGATGTGGTAACTGCCCAAGTAATCTTCCAATCATCTATGTTGGATATTTTGTGGAAGAAGTAGAGGATGGATAGTGCAAGGTCGTGTCCAAGCCTATTCTCACAGCCTTCACCTGCAGTGTCCTCTGCAGGGGGTGGCCTGGAAGGGAATATCCTGATGTACCATTACTGCTACTCCTCCAAAGGTCCCATTATGGGCTTGTACTTGGAATTCTTTCAGGGAAATCGGACGATTTTCCCTGGTCATAATCTCTTGTAGGCATAGACAAACTGGGTTACATGAAGCTATCAGATGTTGCAGTTCTTCCCATTTTGCATGATTTCCCTGACAGTTCCATTGGATTGGGCATCTAGTTCTTCAAACGACCTCTTCATAAGGTGTTTGGCAGCACCTATGGTTATGGGTTGCCCCACATCATTAGGCTGTCCCCTTCCAGGAATTTGGGAGGATCTTTTGAAGGGTTGTTTACCTGTGGAACTAGTTTCAACAGGCTTCCTTTGGACAGGCTCAGGATTTCTTTGCCCGGGCAAAGGACGGACCTGAGCCTTTGGTTCAGGAACATTCTGTCTCGCAGTGGAGGCCCCTCTAGATGTGGTGGCAACCGTTGAGGCCTCTGGAGCCCTGCCTCATGGCTCCAAAGACCCCATTCTGAGAGGAGTCTTTTGAATAGGGTCAAGATTCCTTTGCCTGGGCAAAGGGCGTACCTGAGCCTTTGCGTCAGGGGCATTCTTCCTAACAGCGGAGGCCCCTGTGGATGTGGTGGCAGCTGGAGCTGACACCGTTGAGGCCTCTGGAGCTTTGATTGATGGCTCCAGAGACCTTACTTTGGGAGGAGTCTCCTCAATAGACCCCTTCACTCCTACTCCGTTTCTGGTGGAACAACTCACCAAAAGCAGTTTCAGCATTAAAAGGTTTAAAGGTAGTTGCAGAGTGTGCAGATGAGCTAGAACCGAAGCAAAGGATTTACCTGACTGTGCAAACAGCACACGGGCACGTCGCTTTGCCTCTGGAAAATTTTCTCCTTGCTCCTTATTACCAATATATATATATATATTTTCAGATTTGTACCTTTTACATTGCTTTGAAGAAGCTTCATGAGCATCGTTGCAGTGGTAACAGCATATTGGACCTGGACAGTTGTCATTTTCTTGTGTAAACAGTGTAAACACCACATAGGGTTGGACACATATGGATTTACCTCGAGGTTGTACCATGTCGACTTAACTGATTCTGGAAGGACTAACGTTTCAAAAGTTAGAAGGAGAACTGGTGTCGACTGTTCCAAACCATCAACTTTCTTAAAACGTTTTACTGCCACTAAATTCTTTAGTTTCTCGAACAGTTTCTCCTCAGAATACCTCATCAGGTCTCGCGAAAGGACAATTCCCTTACACCGATTGAGTGTTTTGTGAGGAGAACATGAGCCCCAGGGATGTCGCATATCGCACGCAGACGGTCACTCTCGTCTGGTGACGAAACCTGACGAAACTATCAGGCTACCATCTCGCTGTGGGGTGATGCGAGAATCACGTTGACACAGCTCAACTATCTTCCGATGTACTTCAAAAATATTAAAAATATTTACCAAGTAAGCTTTCCTTAATGGATTAAGGAGGGATTTTCTCATTCTTACCTGGTTTGGGAGCCCGGGAACCATTGCAATTCCCATTTTTTCCCTATGAAAGCTGGAAAAGTTCCAGAGTGATAGTGTGATGTTCCAGAGGGAATGATCTTGCATGATGAAATCTTATGATCTATTGATTTCCTTTAATTTCACACACACACACACACACACACACACACACACACACACACACACACACACATACACACACACACACACACACACACACACACACACACACACACACACATGTATATTGTCACGATAATTACAGTTAATTAACGTAACCGTATATAGATAAATATAATTCTCCTATATACAGAAGTATAAACACTAGCGAATGAGAGGTGTGACTGCTGAATGGAAGATTAGGTAGTAATGCTTGTTCGCATATGCAAATATTCCCGCTACTATTGGCTGTAGCAGGTCACTTAGGCCTAACGTGCCGTAAGGTAAAGAGATTTATAAACTTAACAGACTTCATTTTCTCATCCGATAAGTTATAAACAACATGAAAGTGCTGAACAGAGAAGACTAAAGTATTGAACGTGCAGTGCGAAATACGTGAGTGCGGACAGTGAAATGACTCGGTGAAATGACTATTGGTGAAGTGACTGGGTTAGTGCTGTTAATCTAGTATTAGGATTAGCCTGTAATGCGAAAGGTGAGTGAGTGGGGTGAATGGGTAGGGCATCGTTCATTGAACAATGTATTGTGTGCCAAGTGAATAATAAACAATAACAAGTGAAGTTATTCCCCGCATTTATGTCTCCATTATTTCTATCAGTGGCTCGCAGTTTCCCTTCTCAATAAACGAGAATAAAACTAAAGAAAAATATTACCGACCTTAAAATAAACTTAAGTAAGTAGTATTGCAATCACACTAATAATATGAAAGTAATACATATAATAATTTCATGAAAAAACGTAATGCTCATGAAACAAACCTATCTCGAGTGATAAAAAAATTCCGTAATAATGATTCAATAAATAACAAATCCTGAATAATGAAAAAATAATCCAAAATAAATCCAAAAATATTATATAAATGTAAAATGGCAACACTGCACTATTATAATAGATAAATGTTCATAAAAAATGGATTAGTGGATATTTAAGTTTACGATATAAAAAACACTCACACAACACACTCACAAACATACTCCAAATATACACAACAGAGGAGAGAGAGAATTTATGAAGAGATCCGAATAGAGAGAAGGGACAGACGAAGAAGAGAGAGAAAAGTGGGGGAAAAGATCAAAGATAATCTTCTCCTATTCTAGATATCATTCTAGCGAGAAATATATTTCCCCGCTGTACCGTATTCGAAACTGGATACAGAATCGACTTATTATCTGCCAGAAAACTTGACAATCCGTTTGCAATTTTTGTGAATTCCGCTAACAAACGGGCCAAAGTACAAACCATAGACACCATCCAAACCACTCGCCCAAAAATGGACGAAATCAAATGTACAAATTTTACTAAGTAGCGGAATAACTCTCGGTCCCTTTGTCCGTAGATATTAAAATGTTCCTCTTCGTTTTAACTATTTGTTTTCTATTTCGCTTTTTCATATTTGCAAAAATTTTGCCGGCATTAGTTTGTACATTAAACTTTAATAGGAGTATCATGTAGACTTTTTTGTCCATCCGGATAATAATGGACTTTATCGAAGTATTTACGTTTAATGAATATTTACATCATGCAAGTCAAACGGTCCTTTTAAGGCTAAAACTATGAAGTTCATGTCAGGAACTCCTGTCAGCTGGTGACGAGGTTTTTCTACTCCCTTTAGATTTTCTTAATGCATTAAGGGACCTTCCAATAGCTTTGTGTGATGTATTTATTTTTCATATTTGGATACTCGCTATTCCTTCGCTGCAAAGATTGGACTTGAATGAACAAGTTCCGCGTAACTGATTCGATTGCTCTCTCTCTTATGCTACAACTACAGGTCAAGAAGAGGGCGACCGAAGGCAAGACAAGAAACCTGCTATGAGAATGTTGGTGATCGCACAAGCAAAACAGAGTTAAACTCCTGAAACTGCAAAATACACAGGGATAGAAACAAACATTATATGCACGAAAGGAAGTAAAGAAGCCTTCTAAGTCCGTCACTTGCTACAGTGAAAGTGTCCGAAAAGAGAGCCCCAGGTACATTTGTCTGTGCTTGCACCACGTACTCTGTGCATGCTCTCCTCTTCCTTGCCTCAATCATAACAAGAGATTCTACTGCAGAGGCTTGTCCAGGCCCGACAGTACCATGCAGACTCTGTCCACAGATGTAGTTAAAAACAGGTATAAAAAAAGGATTATACTGGAAAACCTTGTTTCAATGTATTGATGGTTCACAATGTGGTGAATGAGAAAAGTTTTGTATCCCCTTACTTACAGGCACTACGCTAGCTTTTGATGATACCCTTCGATTTTTTCTTGGCAACTGACTGAGCTTCTCTGTCCCGGCAAAAAGAGTTCTTTCAACATAACAGAGAAGCAGGACCGAGTAAATGCAGAGAAGGAAAGCGCAGAAATTCATCCCTATGTGAATCCCTGGTGTTAACGAGTACCGATCACCAGCTATTTAAGTTACCTGCTGCTTAACTACGAGAGCTGCTGCACGTGCTCTGTAGTCAGCCCTGGCGCAGTCCCCAAGATTGGAGCTTATTAAAGGAAGGACATAGTGATCAGGAAGATGATGCCCTCTCAAACTACATAATACGCTGAGACGACATTTTCCCACAAATGAATAAAGGACTTATATGCAGAAAAATTTAACGACGAACTACCTCGATTGGTAGTGAAACTGCAGTTTGTTGTTCAGCTGGGCCCAATTTTCAATTCGGGCACCCCGACTTCATGTCAAATGGGGGCAGCCAAATCTCGCATTATGAGACTACCATGTTCTGGCCTGGAAGGAGCTGAAATCTCAAGACTCCTTCTGTGAACTATATGTCTAAATAAAAAGGGACGCAATACTGCGGCACCCCTACAGCCTTCTGTGATTTCGTGAACCTTTGTGTGTTGTGTCGATATTGTGGGTCCATTACCTTTGTCTGACGATAATCGAAGTATCATCTAAATCGTTGATTTTGCAACAAGATGGCCAAAGCTGTTTTTGAAATAATAAGGCTGCCACATTGGAGACTCCTTTGTGGTTTCAGAATTGCATACGGGATTAGGAAATGGCACACAGTTACACAGTTGAATCTAAACGAAACTCCTGTCATAAAGGTTTGGGGAAATACACCTAACCCAAGGAAATGGACTTTGTGAGCGTAATTGAAACAAAAATCTAAGCTCAAACCCTGAGCCCGGGAAGCCTCGCCTTTGGACCCTGCGTTTTCCACGAAGAACCGAGTCGAACCTTAAAAATTCCCTTTCATTTTGTTATGATGATCCATAGAGGCCCTTTGCAGTTAAGAGCTGTGACAATCTGGATGACCCATAATCACCTCTCTTATCAGAATGTTTTATCTGAATGAACGCTTGCATTCTACGATCACTTAAGGATGAGCTTTTGAAAAGTCGGTCACTCGATCCTATTATGCAAGGAAGTTACTTACCATGTAAGGATCAGTGCTTGATATTGTTGCCTACGAGCACAACAAGCCTTAGCTCATGGAGTGACCTTTATATTCTCAAGCGAGTTCGGACGTTAATTACTCGAGGAATTGCACGAAGAACTTTCCAATAAACATGATAAAGAATACCTGATCATAGTCCTCCCTTACTTTAGCTGTTACAACCGTAAAGGGGTGACATATGACTCTCAGTGAATTTCGGCGACGTCCTTTCCTGATAGCGGTGTAAACTGCATATTTTGTGTCCGCAACCGTAATACCTGTGACTCTGGTTCTGTTTACCTGGCTTAAGATTCGAGGGAAAGGACCAGATTATTATCATAAACCCGAGCTAAGGAACCACATAACTACCTGAGATCATTCAGAGTACCCCAAATTTCTTGATCAAACCGATTGCAAGGTGGAACATAGAACTCCTTCGTAATAAGACCAGCCAAACCTCCATACCTCTGCTGTATGTAATTGGATCAAAGATAAAAACTGAACTTGTGACTTTTAACGTTAAGAAATGCGTTTGTTCACCCATAGTTTGGTTAAGAAAAGGTAGAGAACTTAGATTGGGATTACGTCGCGTTAACACTCTACTATTGAGGCGGAACAATTTGATCACGCCTATCTTTCGGTTTATTTGCTTCTAATTTTCAGAACTAGACCTCACTAAAGGATTCTTCCAGATTCCTTTGCATCAAAGCATGATAACAGCTTTCAACCCCTGTGATTGTATTAAACTTTGCTACCTTGATACGAACTCTCCCTCAGTCTCAATCGTGCATCGTCAGGTACTGGGATATTTGGGGTAGAAATCTTATGGGACTTCTATCATCCACGCGATCACAAGACTGCTCGATAGTTTTCAGTAAATTATCTTGCATATGACTTTAAAGCCCGATTGTGTAGTATTCACACGACAACTTGCGGACACAGTTGATGGCAATGCGATGTATCATTGGGAAATTTTCAGAGATTCATGTCACCGGCCTAATCAACACCATTTTTTTCTTTCCTCGGCTGTTGGGTATTCGGCTTCATTAAAGACTTTACGCAATTGTTCTTCCGCTATTCACTCCTGAAGAAAACTGCAGAACAAGTGGTGTGTGGTCAGAGCAGGTAGTAATCCTTCGCTGAACACTAAAGAACCTTATCTTGAACCTTCTCCAAGTAACCTTTTCGGACAGACACTTAGAAATATGTTGGGGTCAATCCTTTTGCAAGAGTTTGATGCAATTGTCCCTTTGTCCACGTGACTCTCCAAAGCTGATGCATTTTAACTGTTGAACAGAGCTGCTAGGTTTATAGAGGGGATTCACAAGTTTTTTATACTTTGTGGTGCTAAATTCACTTTGGAACAGACCACATGCCTCTCTCGCACTCAACGATCCAAGACCCACAATGTCGCCTGATGCCTGGGTCCCTACCTTCAGACAATTTGAGTTCACTATCCTATATAAGAAATGAGAACGTAGAGCTATTAATCTAATTCAATTATATAGAAATACTTGAAATAAACCTGAAACGTCTGCCCTGGTTACCTTAACATAATAGAGTTTGATATAATGCAAAGAATTCATCCCGGGGAGGTGCGAAATAAATAAATTTGATTATAAGGGAAGTGAGTTCTAAATTTTTTTTTTTAATAAAAACTTGAAATACGTGTGATATCTAAAGATATATAATCGACATTATTAACTTCCAATGTTACCCTGTCTTATATAAGGAGAGTAGAAATGAATCTATTAGTTTATATATTTTGTCTAATTCAGCTGAGTTAAACTGTATCTTGACTCCTGCGCAGGTTATCACTTCAAGAATCTACCTGAATGAGACTCAATCCCAATGGATTTAGTTCTGTTCAGTTAATTAGCTAACAGAAGAAAATTTTGTTGAGGTATACTTTGGGGGGTAATGTCAGAATATAGTTAATTAAACGTAACGAAAATAATAATAATTCTCCTATATACAGAAGTATAAACACACGCAAAAGGACTGAAAATGAAGATATATAATGCTTGTTATATACATATCCCCCCCCCCATATTATACTAAATTGCGTAGCACTTGGCCTACGTGCCACGTGAAAGACAACTGTTCACCACGCTAAAGATGCTCTCGACCCTGTTATTACCCATATTTCCTGGAAAGAACCATTGTTTATAAACTTGACAGACTTCATTTTCACTGAAATTATAAACAAAATGAAGGCGAACAGGAAGACTAAATATGAACGTGCAGTGCGAAATACGTGATGCGGACATGAAATGGCCGGTGAAATGACTATTGGTGAAGTGACTGTTAGTTGCTGTTAATCTTTTGTCGTAACCGTAATGCGAAAGGTATTTAGTGGGTGAATGTTCATGCAATCTTCTGAAAATGTATTGGTGCCAAGTAAATAAAACAATAAAGAAGTTCCTACATTTATGTCCCTTTTCTATCAGGCATTTCCCTTCTCAAAAACTTGAAAACATAGAAAATTGACCTTAAATAAACTTATAATAGTATTGCATCACATAATAATGGAAATAATACATATATAATTTATGAACAACGTAATTGTCATGAAACTAACACTACTCGAGTGAAAAAATATTCCCGTAATAATGATTGATGAAAATAATCCTCGAATATAATGAAAAATGAATTAAAAAATATGCGATAAAGAATTGGGAAAGGTGACATATAAAGAACACAACCAACAAACCTCAAAACACACACACACACACACACACACACAAATCACACACAAAACACACCACACACACACACACCACACACACACACAACACAGAGGGGGAGAGAGAGAGAGAGAGAGGGGAGAGAGGAGAGAGAAAAGAGAGAGAGGAGAGGAGAAGAAGGAGAGAGAGAGAGAGAGAGAGAGAGGATGGGGGGGGGGAGAAAGATGAAAGATAGATCTCCTTCTCCTATTGCTAGCATACCCATTCTAGCGAGAAATACTATATTTCCCCCGTGTACCGTATTCGAATCTGGATCACAAGAATCTAATCACTTAGTTCATAAACCCAAGAAAACTACATCAACAATCCGTCTGCAACTTTTTGTGAAATTCCGCTAACAAACGGGCCAAAGTACAAACCATTAGACACCATCAAAGTCACTACCTCATCAGAAAAATAAACAAACTAGCAAAGTGATATAAACATTTACTATTCGCTGAGCTGGAATAACTCCCGGTCTCTTGAATCTGTAGATATTAAATGTTTCCTCTTTCGTTTTAACTATTTGTTTTCTTTATTTCTGCTTTACATATTTGCAAAACATTTTTGCTCTGGCATTATGTTTGTACATTAAACTTTGAAATTAGGAGTATCAGTGTAGATTTTTTTGCATCCGGATAACCAATTGGAATTTTCGCAGTGTAGTTATGTTTAAATGGAATATTTACATCATGCTAGTCAAACGATCCTTTATAAGTGGCTAAATCACTATGAAGAATGTTTACTATCGTTGTGTATTCTGATCAACTGTTCATTGCGAATTATTGTCTGACTCTACGGTGTTTAGAGATTTTCCTTAATGCATTTAAGGGACCTTCCAATATGACTTTGTGTGATTGTAATTTATTTTTCAATATTTGGAACTGGCTATTCCATTCACCGATAGAGCCATTCATGACTATTTGAATTTGCAACAGATATTCACGATATATATTTTATTTTCTCCCTCTCTCTCTCATATATATGTACACACACACACACACACACACACAGACACACACCACACACACACACACACACACACACACACACACACACACACACACACACACACACACACACACACATCACACACACACACACAAACACACGCAAACACACACAAATATATATGTATATATATATATTATATATATATACAAATTATATATACACACATATGTAACATGCATATATTTATATATGTATATGTATGCATATATATATATATATATATATATATATATATATATATATATATATAAAATAAATATATATATATATATAACATACATATATCTATATATATGTATATATATATATGTATATATATAATAGACACGCACACACACACACATTCTAGTAAGAGAAAGATTTTCCTTCCTTATTTTCAACATTATCATCCATGCCATAAATGCGACGGACCCGAGATGTGGAATGCAAAAACGACCAAAGCGCTAGAAACCTCCCTCATTTGCCGCATGTCCCTTTTGATGCATTCCCAAGCACCCTCCGCATGACGAAAAGCCTATTTCCCGTTTCCTTTGTTGCTTTAAACAACACGCCTGTTTGGAACGGTTGTTGTTAGCGCGTTTCCCTTCGCAGCAGCACATTACCCATTCCAGCCTGGCTTACGTTGAGAAACAATCCGCTTAAGTGTTCAGTTGCAGGGAGCTTATCAAACCGCGAAATATTTCCCCGCCGTTTACTATGTCATTTCCAGTGGCGCCTTTGCTTGTAGATCTGGAGAAGGTTAATCGAGTTTGAGATTCTTGACTGAACGATTGGGATCGACAATAGAATTGCGTAGTGATTTCAGGTTTCATTGAAATTTTATTTTATTTTATTTTATCTTTATTCGTATACAATTCCTAGTGACGCGACTGTTCATTGTTAGGAAAAAGAGTCAGTACTAATTTAAGTACCATGTCATGCAGACTTATTTGCATGACAAGTGATAAAAAATGTTTCATATCTCTCTCTCTCTCATATATATATATATATATATATATATATATATATATATATATATATATATAATATATATTATATATGGTGTGTTGGTGTGTGTGTGTGTGTGTGTGTGTGGTGTGTGTGTGTATGTATATATTATATATATATATATATATATATATATATTATATATATATATATATATATATATAATCTAATCAAGTAACTACATATCACGGCGGGGAAATGAATATATTCATGTACAATATATATATCTTTTTCATTTACATGTGAGATCTACAAATCGCAAATGAGTATATAACAGTATTTGATGTGTTATTTCATGTAAAGTTATAATGTGCAGTCATATATGAAAAACACGTTTCTACTCTTAATTTACTGTTCCCATTGCAGCCATAATTCTTCTGCCTGAACCGAACACGTGAAGTTCATTCATAAAAGAATTTTCAACCGAACTATTTGAAAAACATGTACAGTAATTCTAAGCTACAACCCGTGTAGCGGAAAATGAAACGTAAGTTTTGAATCTACCAATTAGAATATACAACAAAGTCGTATCATTAACCGAGTAACAAGAACCGTTTCAAATCCCCCTTTATCACTATTGTATTATCATCATTATACCATTGGTTACCAGTACTATTGCTAGCATCTTAAAATTGTCACGAATTTTCTGGTATACATACAAAACCAACAGAAGAAGGAAAGGGTGAGAGAAGCAAAGGAAGGTAATGCATAACGTCATCACTTTACAGGATGATGGAATTATGGACAAATGTTTTTTCAGCTCTCAATGCCGTGCAAACTCCCGGTTACTATGACGGCGATTTATTGACACAAGTGTTCACCAAAATACGCTAATTCACCCCTAAAGGCCACACTTCACTTCTGTTGATAGTCTGAGACAGGGGATTCCGATGCAAAATCCTTCGAGGCCCAATTTCTATCTGAACTACCATCTTGATAACCAAGAAAGGTACATACCTGGCATATACATAGTGTTTATTTTACTTTTAGATTTGATATGGCGACAAATAGTATGTTGATATGCACTGATTATGAGCTGCTACACTTTTATTTGAATTTTATTTCATGATGATCATAATTTCCGGGGCTGATAGTATTTTCTGTCACTCCGAAGGCCATTTAGGACCATCCCGGGAACCATGAGTTTCACACTCTGGATTTAAGATCCGAGTCTACATACTTTCCTCGAAATTATATGGTATATCTAGCGTTACAGCGTAACGCTAGCTATACTATATGATATAAAAACGAGCATGATATGCGCCTCAGAGTTTGATTTGTAAAATTCAGTAATATTAGTTGCCCTGCCTATCCACTAGTTCTACTTCTGAAATCAAGCTAATCCTTTGCGTACACTCAGAGGGTTTCAATGTAGGTAGCGAACAACACAATAACAGCGTCAACAACAGCTTGTAGTACGTTTAACGAGATAATAATAATATTTTTTCCTTTCCACTTCATTGTCTGTATGAAATATGAGTATGAGTAATCTTCAGTAAAATTTTGCCTTAAGAGAGTTTTCTACCTCTGCTGATTAATGATCTACAATTATGCTAGGGGATAAATCTGTAATCGGTTTATTTGAATTTTTATCGGTCAGATTTATAATATTTCTTGACGGCATGATTACTACACATTTTAAGGGATTTTCCGTTTATGTTCATTATTCTCCTCATATTTTTACCCTTACCTTATGTAAAGCCTTTATCGGATGAACCACTACGCAGAGAGAGTACCGTTATACAGCATATATACCAATACATTCCACTGTCAAATGGCCTGGCTGTCAAATCCAAACTCTGCGTAGCATAATGGCCTCTTTGGCTATGTCCCTCCCCCTCCTTCCCTCCGGCCCAGCCTTGTATATCACAGTCTACAATCACTTACTGCATTATTACTTCCTTAATAAGCGTCCATCCATCTCGCTAGTATTCTGAACTGCAGTGCAGTGTTGGACGGTAAAACACATTTTTACTTAGCAAGTGAGATTTTATAATTTTGTTAATGTTCCTGGTGGTATTATTATAATGATGATTGTTGTTAGCAACGCATTTGTTATTTACATAATGTATATTAATTTAGTCGTTTATTCCTATTTCAAATACGCAGCATTCTGTACATTTAGAGGAATTATTTACAATGTATTTTTAATTATGCAAGGTTTTCACTCGTACATTACTAACTCATATTTATATGTAACACCTGTCTGAAAATGTGCAGGTATCTTGTAACAGCAAAACATTGAACGC
>NC_051428.1:12440423-12447923 GCF_015228065.2 Penaeus monodon | reverse complement strand
CAAGGGTGATGAGGATAAGGGAGGAGAGGGGTTGCATTCCAGGACGGGGGAGGGGGGGAGGGAAGGTCGGAGACCTCACAGCCTCCATTGTTCCCTCCATTTATCCGAAAATAACGTCTGATTGCTGGGTTTTAAGTCGGAGAGGAAAACGAGCATCACAAGGCTGAGCGGCAGCTGCCTTGGCCTTCTGATCAGCTCGCTCATTCCCACTGATACCAACATGCGCTGGCACCCAACACAGAGTTATCTTTTTACGTGTTGACATCAGTGCAAGACAATCTTGAGCCTTCCTGGATGTGATGAGTTTAAGCTCTTGATTGCTTGCAGAACACTACGAGAGTCACAATACATTACAACAGAATAGTTTGAAAGATCTCTAGTCATATTGACTCCTGCAAGGATGGCATGTAGCTCTGCAGTGAAGATCGAGCTGCCAAAGAATGACTGCCAGATGCAATCGTCCTCCTGCTCACTGCTGCAAAGCCCAAACCATTTTCAGATTTCGAACCATCTGTATATATTGCATCTGATCCTTGGTACGTAGAAATATGATAAAGAAATCTCTCTCTGACTTCTGCGTCGGATCTCTCCCCCTTTCCTATTCTGACCAAATCCAGCTTGACTTGGTTGGTCCAAGGGGGGGAATTGGGGAGCTTCAACAGTTAGAACCTTCGTGAGATTTGAATTAAGGTCTTCCACAAGATTACTCATTCTCCTACCATACGATCGTATATCCTCAAGAGGTTTGAAAACTAATCTGGATGTAGGAGATCCTGGAATGCCTTGTTGTCTCGTGTAGTAAATCAGATTCATGTAGCCCCGGTGTAATGAAAGAAGACCTGAATGCCCCTATACAAATTCTGAGAGCTTCATTATGAATGGAATCCAACATCCAGAGAACATTGGGAGTTACAGATGAATAAGCCTCACATTTATAGTCAAGTTTGCTACGAATAAGTGCTCGGTAAAGCCACAGAAGCACTGGGAGATCTGCACCACATGATAGGTGTTTTTGTAGCTTTAACCTCTAACTGTATGGTGTGAGGCACCCATGTAAGCCTTGAGTCAAAAATTAAACCCAAGTACTTCACCTCTTGGACAAAATGCAGTGGGTTTGCTCCTAAACAGAGGGAAGGAAAGAACTTTCCTCTCCTGCGGAATTGCATAGCCATGGTCTTACTTGAATCCACTGAATTTGAATCCACTGCACAGCCTGATTTATTGCAGTCTGCATGTGTCCTAGCACAATCTGTAAGCTTTCTCCAGAGCAATACAGCGTGAAGTCATCCACATACAGACTACACGAAGCAGTCAGAACGACCTTTTACAATGTCATTAATAGCAACGGCAAACAGAGTCACACTTAAGACACACCCTTGTGGGACTCCTTCCAGCTGATCTTTAAGGTTAGAGAAACTGTTTTACACCTACAGTCTAAACTTCCTATTGCAAGGAAGCTTTATATGAAGGTAGGTAATGCTCCTCTTAAAGAAGTGCCATGCAACTATTATTATCATTATCATTACCTGTTTCCAGATAGTATCATAGGCCTTTTAAAGGTTAAGAAGACTGCTAACATGTGACGTCGCTGTTTGAAGGAATTCTGTATAGCAGTTTCCATCCTCACAAGTGCATCTGTGGTCGCTTCCAATTTTCTAAACCCATATTGATATGGAGTCAGCACGTTTTCCTTTTCTAGTAACCATGTCAACCTGAAGCTTACCATTTTCTCCATCAGTTTATAGACGCAGCTGGTGAGAGAAATTGGTCTGTAATTTTCTGGTACGAAGGCAACCTTTTTGGAGCTCTCCAGTAAGTGAGATATCATTCGGTAATCGAGTTCATGGAGGAGACATACCTGTCTCCACAACGTCCATTTAGACTCCATTAGGACTCGCCTGGCCTTGGCTCGGATCTTTATATAATGGATCAAGGTTACATCGTCGGGGCGTCAGTTTAGATGCCTTAGTGTTGACTTTCTTGCTCTGACAGCCTGTTGGCATTTATCAGACCCCACGGTACTAGAGGTCGATGGTACTGCCGCTACTTTTGGGAATGGAGCTTTTGCTGCAACGCGAATTCGTGGTGTGATGTGATCAACAGCATCTTGAACACACTGGAAATCATTCACACATCTCTGCATTACTACAGTTGATCTAAAAAGATTCCAGTCTACATGTTCAAGGCGCCATCTCTTCACCACATTGGCTGGTATGCCATTTACCTCCTCCAATAGTATAGACCTGCCAAGGAAAATCCAGCTGTGAACCAGGTGAACCAACTAACAGGTCAATATTGGAGAATGTCGCTGTTTAATTTGGAAGTGTATAGGTGTGTCACTGTTCTACTCTTGAGAACAAGGACTGCACAAAAGGTTGCACAAAGTGTCACCCCGGAGGTGATACTGGCCATCGAAATCTCCTAAGAGTAGAAATGGATGGGGCAACAGCCCAAGTAGATCTTCCAAATCATCTATGCCGAGATTATGTGGAGGAAGGGAGATGTATGCAACAGTGTAAGGTCGTGTCAAGCCTATCCGCACACCTTTCACCTGCAATGTCTTCTATAGGTGGATGGCCTGGATGGTAATATCTTAATGTTCCATCACTGCTACTCCTCCATGAGGTCCATTATCAAAGGTATCCTCTCAGGGGAAATTGGATGATTTTCGTGGTTATAATCTCTTGTAGGCATATACAGACTGGGTTATATGAATCTATTAGATGTTGCAAATCCTCCCATTTGCATGAAAACCCTGACAATTCCATTGCATCAGCGTATCCAGTTCTTCAGGTTGAAAGGCTACTTTTCATAAGGTGTTTGGCAGCACCTGTGGTTAAGGCCCGCCCCACACCTTTCCCTTACCACTTTTCCCTTACCAGCA
This sequence comes from Penaeus monodon, assembly GCF_015228065.2. Lineage (NCBI taxonomy): Eukaryota > Metazoa > Arthropoda > Malacostraca > Decapoda > Penaeidae > Penaeus > Penaeus monodon. Next base: position 12,445,039 of record NC_051428.1, on the reverse strand, counting down.
CCTTGGGAGTGCCTTATGAAGAGATGCGTACCTGTGAAACTATTTTACGCAGACTCTCTTGGGACAGTCTCAGGATTCCTTTGCCTGGGCAAAGGGTGGACCTGAGTCTTTGGTTCAGGGACATGCTGTCTGGCAGCTGAGGCCCCCTTGGATGGGGTGGCAAATGGTGCTGTCACCTTGGAGGCCTCTGGAATCTTGCCTGATGGCTCCAAAGACCTTACCTTGGGAGGAGTCCTTGGGACAGGTTCAGGATTGCTCTCTGGCAGACCTGAGCCTTTGGTTCAGGGCCATTCTGTCCAGCAGCATCGGCCCCTGTAGATGTGGTGGCAACTGGAGCTGTCACCGTTGAGGCCTCTGAAGCCTCGCCTGGCGGCTCCAAAGACCTTACTATGGGAGGACAGGTCTTCTCAATATACCCCTCACTCCTACTCCGTTTCTGGTGGTACAACTTACCAGAGCCATTTTTTTATTTATTATTATTATTATTTTTTTTTTTTATCTGAAGCTTCATTTGAGAAATGAGATTGAACTGTGGCAGAATGAGTGGTGTGTAAGGTTATGTGAGAGGAACCCAAAAGAGGCCACCCGTGAGGCAGGAGGCTTCAGGCTTAGGGGCCAAGGAAAAGGAGGGGCCCCGTTCGTTCCTCGAAAAAGGGGGTGAGGGGACTAAGCTGAAGGCTCAGAACCCACACGACCTCACAAGCAAAACAATCCCCGGAGATGCAGGCCTATCAGGAGCGTGACCAATACGAAGATGCATGATAAAAAATACAAAATCTAGAATGAACAAAAAGAACCGTGCAGAAGGCACCAAAGTAAAACAAGTTAATAAGTAAGAGACAATTGCCAGAAGGGCTTAAAAATGAGTAAAAATACGCCAGAAGGGCTTAAAAGTGAATAAAAATACGCCAGAAGGGCTTAAGAAAAACTGTAAAGCATGCCAGAAGGGCTTAAAAACAGTAAAAAGAACTAAAATCTACGATAAAACAAGTAAAAGGTAAAATGAGGGAAAAAGTAAAAGCTGAAGTAAAAGCTGCAATAAAAGACGAGTAAAAGGTGAGTAAGAATAAAAGTAACAAGTAAAAGAACAAGGTAAAAGAAGTCAAATTCAGAGAAAGTAAAAGAAGCACACATGGTTCACAGTATGTAAAATAGTAAAATAACAAATAGGCACGTCCAGCATTAATACACCTGGGCAAGTAAAAGGGGCAGTACAACCTTGTTTCAGCATCCACGGTGTAGAATCCAGACAGGTAAATCCAAAGGGTAGTCGCAACACAGTCAGAGTATCCACTTCCTTTATTTTGTCAAAAACATGGGGTTACATTAACTCCCGCGGACGGCGGAGTAGCGCATAAATATAGTAAATCAATAAATAATAATTATTATAATAAAAGAAAATATATAAAAGATAAAAATAATAATAAAAACAATGAAATGTTAAAAGAAATCAGTCAGGAATTACAGTTATGGTAAAAAAATACGTAAAAGAATCTGCTGCGATTCATTAAAAAAAAATCTTAAAATAAATAACCTTCTCTTGCAGTAAAATGAAATAAAAAGGATGAATAAGTAAAAAGAAACCATTAAAAAAATAAAACTGAGTTTAAGAATACAAGAGATAAAAAAAAAACGTATAAAAAAGATGCAGTCGCAGCAGATGTGGATGTTTGTTATCCGCACATCCGAATCTTTGTTAAAGTATGCATAGATAACGCAGGAACTCAGTAAAGGTTTTTATCTTTAAAAAATTTACAAAAAAGGTAAAAACAAATGTAAAATACATGTAAAAACATAAGGGCCAGCGTAGTACAAAAAAAAAATAAGCGTGAGAAAAGAGGCTGGCAGAGGGAAGTGGTCCGGCTGTGCTCGACTCGCCCTGTGGATTTCGGCAGGATGCTGGATAGGATAGGGATAGGATGGGAGCAGGAGAGGATAGGATTAAAGGGAAAAAGGTAGGACAAACGGGAGAAAGGAATGGAAAAGAGGGAAATTAGCGTAGAGATAGAAGAAAGAGAAAAAACGAAGGAACAAGAAGAGAGTGCGAATAAGAGGGTACGAGGGGAAATGCGGCAGGATACAGGGCAGGATAGGGATAGGATGGAGATAGGATAGTATAGGGATAGAAATAAAAGGTTGAACAAGCAAGGAAAACGAGTTGAAGAGGGAGAAGCTATCGTGGAAGTAGAGAGAGGGGAGAAAAAGCGAGGGGACAGAAAGAGGGTGCGAATAAGGAGACGAGAGGGATAGAAGGATCGGGGCTAGGAAGGGGGAGGGGGTAGGTGATGGGATAGGGGGGGGAGGAGGTTGAAAACCTCACAGGTGTAAGAAACTGTGGCTTTTCCTTGCTCCTTATTGCCAATACTTCTTTTTCAGACTTGTACCTTATACATTGCTCTGAAGAAGATTCATGGGCTTTTTTTGCAGTGGACCTGAACTGTGTGTGTCCTTGATGACCTGGGCGGCTCTCGTTAGGGGGGAAAGAGAAATAAATAGAGAGAGAGAGAGAGAGAGAGAGAGTATGGGGATGTATTTATTTATGGACTTCATTTCAAGGATTATGTCTCGCTACTGTGGAGAAAGTTATGTCTTGAGATAGAGAACAAGAAAGTAAAAAAGAGAGAGAGCGCGTGAGTACGCGCGCGCGCGTGTGTGTGTGTGTGTGTGTATGTGTGTGTGTGTGTGTGTGTGTGTGTGTGTGTGTGTGTGTCCGTACAATATTAATAATAGTAACACTAATATTAGTGATGATGATGATAGTAATAGTAATAATAATAACAGCAACAACATTAACAATGATAAAATAACAATAATAATGATGATGATGATTAAAAAAAACATTGAAAGACTAATGAAAATAATCAAACATGATGGTATTGAATAATGTGTCTGATAAAGAATAAATTAAATCAATTTTTGCTATGTTGATAACATTAATGATAGTGATGAAGAGGATGATAAAGAAAATAATAAAATCATAAACGCAACAGCAGTAATCCATTCTCTCCACAATTAGTTCCATAGAGGCAAATATAATCAATTTTCTAAAGGCAAAATCTTCTTTTCTTTTACTCTTGCATTTCATAATACTTTTTTTTAATTGCCATTGTGATTTGCAATAACTAGCGACACATGAAATATCCGTAACTGTTGTGTCAATGAAAACGGTTAAGGTGTGTTAGCCTCGATTATTCATATTCACATTTTTCATCTGATGTAAGATTTGATTACATTTTGAGTGGATTAATCGTCCCTCTTTCATTCTGATTTCCATTCGCTTCCACGATCTGCTGTGTAATGCAACCCCTGAACCAGGCTTTTGTTGCTGATGCTGTTGCTTGTTACTGTTGCTATTATATTACTTTTATCATCATCATCATCATCATCATCATCATCATCATCATCATCATCATCATCATCATCATCATCATCATCATCATCCTCATCATCATCATCATCACTATTCTTATTATTATCATTATCAGTATTTTTATTATTATTATCTTTTATTATAATTAATGTCATTATCATTATTATCGCCATCTTTATAATTATTATTTCTACAATTTCTGTTACTATTATTATTATTTTTTATAATTGTCATTATTATTATTATTATCGTTATCATCATCATCATTCTTATTATTATTATTGTTATCATCATCATCATCATTATTATTACTATTTTTATCATTATTGTTGTTTCTTATAATCATTATTATCATGGTCATTTCTATTGTTATCATTATCATCACTATTATTATTATTATCAATGTAATTAACATTATTGCTGTTACTGTTATAATTATTGTTATTTATATTCATATCATCATCATGATTATGATTATTATTATCATAATATGAATTATAATTATATTTTTGTTATTACTATTATTGCTTTTTTATTTTTATCATCAACCTGATTATAAGTATTATGATTATTATTACCGTGGTATCATAGATAATTATTATTATTATTGTTATTATTATTATCTGTATTATCTCTATTACAAGTGTATGTTATTATTATTATTATTTTTATTGTTTTATTATTATTATCATTATTATTATAATTTTTATCATCATTATTATTATTATCATTATCATAATCATCATTACTATATGATTATGATTATTATATGGTTGTAATTACTTTTACATTATCACCATTATTGTTATCATTTTTACTGTTATTGTTGTTGTCGTCACACCAATAGTTTAATTTTTTTCATTGACATTAATATTGTCATTGTTATTATGGTTGTTGTTATTATTATTATCATTATTATTATTATTATTATTATTATTATTATTATTATTATTATTATTATATTATTATTATTATTATTATTATTATTATCATTATTATTACTATTATTATTATTATTATTATTATTATTATCATTATTGTTTTATTATTGATATTATTATAATAATAATTATATGTGCTAACTCTCGTCATTGAGCGCTGGCTTAAACACTTCATTAGCAGAATAATTTATTCATGTTGATATAGATTCAGATGCAGTTTCAGTTTCATTCAATCTGTAAGCAATATTCTGAACAACTAAACGGTATCGAAATAACATTCTGATTTTTTTAATTATTGTCAGTAT
>NC_051428.1:12424383-12431883 GCF_015228065.2 Penaeus monodon | reverse complement strand
TATGGGGAAGTTAAGTACATACTTCTTTGGTCTGAGAATGTGCGACCGTTAATGGCTCTTGGCATCCCTCACAAAGTGCTCCACTTTTAGCCATCATCAGCCCCATGAGTCAGTCTTGTGTGCCCGATTCTGTCTTGTTAACACAACTTCTATTTTTCGGTTGGGATGGATGCTGATCACCCAACTGCCAAGGTCATCTCTAATCTCTCGTAATTTGTTTCTAGAGGTATGCCTTGTAAGGCTTTCTGTCGAAGGGAAGCCCGAAATATCACCCACCCAAGCGGCGATGCCGGCTTAGGGCCGAAAGAAGGAGGGAGGGGGCCCGTTCACTTCCCCTGTGTGGAGACACTGTCCCATGCCCCAAGTACACATCCCTTATGAAAATGGGCCTGGTTATGTTGCTCTTGACCTATGAGTTAAAAAAAGTAAAAATAAAAGCAAAGCACCACAGGAAGTAAAAATATAATAAGTATAAAAAATGGGATAAAGCTCGTTCTGAGGAAACGATACTTAAAAATTACTCAAGTTGGAGTATCTCTGGTGGTGCTGGCCAATGTAAAACTTGGTAAACCTTGGTTAACTTAATGCCCACGTCCAGCAATATTCTAACTGGCATGTAAAAGATGGCTTAAACACAACTTGTCTTGCTGCTCCAGCGACGCCACAGTATAGGGTAATCCAGGGGGGTACACTCAAACACCGAGTCTAGAGACAACTCCTTATGTTTTTTTTACAGCGGTATTTATACAGCGGGACACGTCACTGTGGCAACAGTTATTTAAACAGTAATCATACAAGTAATTAAGAACATTATATGAAACAAAGAGAAGTTCATTAACAATAAATACCAATAGAAAGATAGGTAAACAGCCGAAAAAAAATACTAATAAAAGATACATTACAAATAGATGAAAAGGTATTAAAACCACCGCAAAGTAAAACTCGGAAAAACAATGAGTAAAACAAAACTAGAAAGAGGTAAAATTAACCAACAACACAAAGGATGTCATAAAACTTACCAAAAACTAATAAAAGTGATTAATAAAAAAACTGGATTTCAGTAAGTTTTAAAAGGGAAAATAAAAGCATAAAATAATATAAATGAAAATAGTAAAAATAAAGGGGAGGGGTTCGGTATTTAAAGTGAATTGTAAAAACGTTGAAAATCAAAAAAATAAAAATAAGTGCATAGGAGAATGAAAAGAATACACTAAAATCTACCCTTAAAAGACTACATATAATAAAATAAAGCGATAAAGACTCGCAAAATAAGTCACCTGGCTTATACGCCCCTCACGTATTCGAAACATTGAAGCTCAAAGAGGGAAACTCGGAAAATAACAAATTGTAAGTTTTATTTGCACCTTTGTTATTAAACAATACATGGTTTGGCAGTAATAACTATGTTGAGCGTAGGTTGTGTGAGCGGGAATCATCTCCAGCGTGTTTGAGCGCCGACCGCTGGATTACCCAAGTTCGGTTCAGGATTCAGGATTCGGGATTCAGGTGTCAAGGGTGTCGAGGGACAGGTAGGGTATTAGGGTAGGGGATTGCGGGTAGGTAGGAGGACGAAAGCTTAAGGAAAAGGACGAAAAGGAGAGAAATTAAAGGGAGCCGAGAGATGGAGATGAAAGAATGAGTAAGGTCAACGGCGGAATAGAAAAAGTAGAAAGCGAGGAGATTAGTATGGGAGAAGAGAAAACAGAAGAACGTAAATCGCGAAGTGAGAGAGAGAAGAGAGAAAAATGACGAAAGGAGTGAATAAGAGAAATGAGAGGGAAAACGAGAGAAAAGTATAAAATAGCATAACGAAGGAACAGGGAAGAGGAGAAAACGAGATCTGCATGGTAGAAAGGAGGGACGCAAGATTAGGAAGGGAAAGGGGAAATCAAAGGAAAGGGGACGAAAGAGATGAGCGAAGAAGTGAGAGCAAGAGAACGAGTATTTAGGAGAGACGAAGGATAAAAGGGTAAAAGGGAGGTAGGGGAGACTAAGGGAAACAAGGGTGATGAGGATAAGGGAGGAGAGGGGTTGCATTCCAGGACGGGGGAGGGGGGGAGGGAAGGTCGGAGACTCACAGCCTCCATTGTTCCCTCCATTTATCCGAAAATAACGTCTGATGCTGGGTTTTAAGTCGGAGAGGAAAAACGAGCATCACCGGGCTGAGCGGCAGCTGCCTTGGCCTTCTGATCAGCTCGCTCATTCCCACTGATACCAACATGCGCTGGTACCCACCACAGAGTTATCTTTTTACGTGTGACATCAGTGCAAGACAATCTTGAGCCTTCCTGGATGTGATGAGTTTAAGCTCTTGATTGCTTGCAGAACACTACGAGAGTCACAATACATTACAACAGAATAGTTTGAAAGATCTCTAGTCATATTGACTCCTGCAAGGATGGCATGTAGCTCTGCAGTGAAGATCGAGCTGCCAAAGAATGACTGCCAGATGCAATCGTCCTCCTGCTCACTGCTGCAAAGCCCAAACCATTTTCAGATTCGAACATCTGTTATATATTGCATCTGATCCTGGTACGTAGAAATATGATGAAGAAATCTCTCTCTGACTTCTGCGTCGGATCTCTCCCCTTTCCTATTCTGACCAAATCCAGCTTGACTTGGTTGGTCCAAGGGGGGGGGGGGGAAATTGGGGAGCTTCAACAGTTAGAACCTTCGTGAGATTTGAATTAAGTCTTCCACAAGATTACTCATTCTCCTACCATACGATCGTATATCCTCAAGAGGTTTGAAAACTAATCTGGATGTAGGAGATCTGGAATGCCTTGTTGTCTTGTTAGTAAATCAGATCATGTAGCCCGGTGTAATGAAAGAAGACCTGAATGCCCCTATACAAATTCTGAGAGCTTCATTATGAATGGAATCCAACATCCAGAGAACATTGGGAGTTACAGATGAATAAGCCTCACATTTATAGTCAAGTTTGCTACGAATGAGTGCTCGGTAAAGCCGCAGAAGCATGGGAGATCTGCACCACATGATAGGTGTTTTTGTAGCTTTAACCTTTAACTGTATGGTGTGAGGCACCCATGTAAGCCTTGAGTCAAAAATTAAACCCAAGTACTTCACCTCTTGGACAAAATGCAGTGGGTTTGCTCCTAAACAGAGGGAAGGAAAGAACTTTCCTCTCCTGCGGAATTGCATAGCCATGGTCTTACTTGAATCCATGAATTTGAATCCACTGCACAGCTGATTTATTGCAGTCTGCATGTGTCCTAGCACATTCTGTAAAGCTTTCTCCAGAGCAATACAGCGTGAAGTCATCCACATACAGACTACACGAAGCAGTCAGAACGACTTTTACAATGTCATTAATAGCAACGGCAAACAGAGTCACACTTAAGACACACCCTTGTGGGACTCCTTCCAGCTGATCTTTAAGGTTAGAGAAACTGTTTTACACCTACAGTCTAAACTTCCTATTGCAAGGAAGCTTTATATGAAGGTAGGTAATGTCCTCTTAAAGAAGTGCCATGCAACTATATTATCATTATCATTACCTGTTTCCAGATAGTATCATAGGCCTTTAAAGGTTAAGAAGACTGCTAACATGTGACGTTTGAAGGAATTCTGTATAGCAGTTTCCATCCTCACAAGTGCATCTGTGGTCGCTTCCAATTTTCTAAACCCATATTGATATGGGGTCAGCACGTTTTCCTTTTCTAGTAACCATGTTAACCTGAAGCTTACCATTTTCTCCATCAGTTTATAGACGCAGCTGGTGAGAGAAATTGGTCTGTAATTTTCTGGTACGAAAGGCAACCTTTTTGGAGCTCTCCAGTAAGTGAGATATCATTCGGTAATCGAGTTAATGGAGGAGACATACCTGTCTCCACAACGTCCATTTAGACTCCATTAGGACTCGCCTGGCCTTGGCTCGGATCTTTATATAATGGATCAAGGTTACATCGTCGGGGCGTCATTTTAGATGCCTTAGTGCTGACTTTCTTGCTCTGACAGCCTGTTGGCATTTATCAGACCCCACGGTACTAGAGGTCGATGGTACTGCCGCTACTTTTGGGAATGGAGCTTTTGCTGCAACGCGAATTCGTGGTGTGATGTGATCAACAGCATCTTGAACACACTGGAAATCATTCACACATCTCTGCATTACTACAGTTGATCTAAAAAGATTCCAGTCTACATGTTCAAGGCGCCATCTCTTCACCACATGGCTGGTATGCCATTTACCTCCTCCAATAGTATAGACCTGCCAAGGAAAATCCAGCTGTGAACCAGGTGAACCAACTAACAGGTCAATATTGGAGAATGTCGCTGTTTTAATTTGAAGTGTATAGGTGTGTCACTGTTCTACTCTTGAGAACAAGGACTGCACAAAAGGTTGCACAAAGTGTCACCCCGGAGGTGATACTGGCCATCGAAATCTCCTAAGAGTAGAAATGGATGGGGCAACAGCCCAAGTAGATCTTCCAAATCATCTATGCCGAGATTATGTGGAGGAAGGGAGATGTATGCAACAGTGTAAGGTCGTGTCAAGCCTATCCGCACACCTTTCCACTGCAATGTCTTCTATAGGTGGATGGCCTGGATGGTAATATTCTTAATGTTCCATCACTGCTACTCTCCATGAGGTCCATTATCAAAGGTATCCTCTCAGGGAAATTGGATGATTTCGTGGTTATAATCTCTTGTAGGCATATACAGACTGGGTTATATGAATCTATTAGATGTTGCAAATCCTCCCATTTGCATGAAAACCTGACAATTCCATTGCATCAGCGTATCCAGTTCTTCAAGTTGAAAGGCTACTTTTCATAAGGTGTTTGGCAGCACCTGTGGTTAAGGCCCGCCCCACACCTTTCCCTTACCACTTTTCCCTTACCAGCACCTTGGGAGTGCCTTATGAAGAGATGCGTACCTGTGAAACTATTTTACGCAGACTCTCTTGGGAGTCTCAGGATTCCTTTGCCTGGGCAAAGGGTGGACCTGAGTCTTTGGTTCAGGGACATGCTGTCTGGCAGCTGAGGCCCCCTTGGATGGGGTGGCAAATGGTCTGTCACCTTGGAGGCCTCTGGAATCTTGACTGATGGCTCCAAAGACCTTACCTTGGGAGGAGTCCTTGGGACAGGTTCAGGATTGCTCTCTGGCAGACCTGAGCCTTTGGTTCAGGGCCATTCTGTCCAGCAGCATCGGCCCCTGTAGATGTGGTGGCAACTGGAGCTGTCACCGTTGAGGCCTCTGAAGCCTCACCTGGCGGCTCCAAAGACCTTACTATGGGAGGACAGGTCTTCTCAATATACCCCTCACTCCTACTCCGTTTCTGGTGGTACAACTTACCAGAGCCATTTTTTTTATTTATTATTATTATTATTTTTTTTTTTTTTATCTGAAGCTTCATTTGAGAAATGAGATTGAACTGTGGCAGAATGAGTGGTGTGTAAGGTTATGTGAGAGAGGAACCCAAAAGAGGCCACCCGTGAGGCGGGAGGCTTCAGGCTTAGGGGCCAAGGAAAAGGAGGGGCCCCGTTCGTTCCTCGAAAAAGGGGGTGAGGGGACTAAGCTGAAGGCTCAGAACCCACACGACCTCACAAGCAAAACAATCCCCGGAGATGCAGGCCTATCAGGAGCGTGACCAATACGAAGATGCATGATAAAAATACAAAATCTAGAATGAACAAAAAGAACCGTGCAGAAGGCACCAAAGTAAAACAAGTTAATAAGTAAGAGACAATTGCCAGAAGGGCTTAAAAATGAGTAAAAATACGCCAGAAGGGCTTAAAAGTGAATAAAAATACGCCAGAAGGGCTTAAGAAAAACTGTAAAGCATGCCAGAAGGGCTTAAAAACAGTAAAAAGAACTAAAATCTACGATAAAACAAGTAAAAGGTAAAATGAGGGAAAAAGTAAAAGCTGAAGTAAAAGCTGCAATAAAAGACGAGTAAAAGGTGAGTAAGAATAAAAGTAACAAGTAAAAGAACAAGGTAAAAGAAGTCAAATTCAGAGAAAGTAAAAGAAGCACACATGGTTCACAGTATGTAAAATAGTAAAATAACAAATAGGCACGTCCAGCATTAATACACCTGGGCAAGTAAAAGGGGCAGTACAACCTTGTTTCAGCATCCACGGTGTAGAATCCAGACAGGTAAATCCAAAGGGTAGTCGCAACACAGTCTGAGTATCCACTTCCTTTATTTTGTCAAAAACATGGGGTTACATTAACTCCCGCGGACGGCGGAGTAGCGCATAAATATAGTAAATCAATAAATAATATATTATAATAAAAGAAAATATAAAGATAAAAATAATAATAAAAACAATGAAATGTTAAAAGAAATCAGTCAGGAATTACAGTTATGGTAAAAAAATACGTAAAAGAATCTGCTGCGATTCATTAAAAAAAAATCTTAAAATAAATAACCTTCTCTTGCAGTAAAATGAAATAAAAAGGATGAATAAGTAAAAAGAAACCATTAAAAAAATAAAAACTGAGTTTAGAATACAAGAGATAAAAAAAAAAACGTATAAAAAGATGCAGTCGCAGCAGATGTGGATGTTTGTATCCGCACATCCGAATCTTTGTTAAAGTATGCATAGATAACGCAGGAACTCAGTAAATGTTTTTTATCTTTAAAACATTTACAAAAAAGGTAAAAACAAATGTAAAATACATGTAAAAACATAAGGGCCAGCGTAGTACAAAAAAATAAGCGTGAGAAAAGAGGCTGGCAGAGGGAAGTGGTCCGGCTGTGCTCGACTCGCCCTGTGGATTTCGGCAGGATGCTGGATAGGATAGGGATAGGATGGGAGCAGGAGAGGATAGGATTAAAGGGAAAAGGTAGGACAAACGGGAGAAAGGAATGGAAAAGAGGGAAATTAGCGTAGAGATAGAAGAAAGAGAAAAAACGAAGGAACAAGAAGAGAGTGCGAATAAGAGGGTACGAGGGGAAATGCGGCAGGATACAGGGCAGGATAGGGATAGGATGGAGATAGGATAGTATAGGGATAGAAATAAAGGTGAACAAGCAAGGAAAACGAGTTGAAGAGGAGAAGCTATCGTGGAAGTAGAGAGAGGGGAGAAAAAGCGAGGGGACAGAAAGAGGGTGCGAATAAGGAGGACGAGAGGGATAGAAGGATCGGGCTAGGAAGGGGGAGGGGTAGGTGATGGGATAGGGGGGGAGGAGGTTGAAACCTCACAGGTGTAAGAAACTGTGGCTTTTCCTTGCTCCTTATTGCCAATACTTCTTTTTCAAACTTGTACCTTTTACATTGCTCTGAAGAAGATTCATGGGCTTTTTTTGCAGTGGACCTGAACTGTGTGTGTCCTTGATGACCTGGGCGCCTCTCGTTAGGGGGGAAAGAGAGAGAGAGAGAGAGAGAGAGAGAGTATGGGATGTATTTATTTATGGACTTCATTCAAGGATTATGTCTCGCTACTGTGGAGAAAGTATGTCTTGAGATAGAGAACAAGAAAGTAAAAAAGAGAGAGAGTGCGTGAGTACGGCGCGCGCGGGTTGGGGTGTTT
>NC_051428.1:12423177-12424283 GCF_015228065.2 Penaeus monodon | reverse complement strand
GTGGGGGGTATTATGGGAGGGGGGCAATAAGGCTGTAAGGTTAATAAGGGAGGAGGGGGGGTTTGATTTTGAGTTGTGAGTAGAGGTTTTGGGAAGTTGAGCTTACTGGGAGGGGTGGAAATGTTCCTAAGGGTTGATTGTTGGCTACTGTACTATAGGTATTGATGAGGGGGTAGTTATTGCAGTGTTCGGAGCCGTGGTCAAAGGAGAGCCTGGGGTCAGGGAATCGGGTGGGTTTACATCTTCGGGGCTTTTTGAAAAGGGGAAAGCCTCATTGCCCTAATAGTGGAGATAAGTTTCATTACTGGCCATGTAAGCCTGGATTAGTTGGGGATAAAAACAGCCCACCCCTCAGGGCCCCCTTGAGGGGAAGGGCTAGATAACTAAATCAGGGGAATACCGTGCCCATGGCTCCCCAGGCCGTTCAGGACTGGCACAAAGTCAGCCTTTCATCCTTTCAGCACGGCTCTCACACCTTAGGAGGTGGATAGTAGAAGGGTTTGGTGAAGGGACAGAAACGAAAGGTGGGAAGGAAAATAAAGACCATGCAAAATTAGTTGAGTCGAGGGCTGAGTCCCAAGGTTGGGGAGTTCCCCATCATTGGGTCCCAGTCTCCGCCTCCTAAGCCCCCCCACGACAACAACGGGCAAGGGATTGGGGGGAGTGCCTCTTGATAGAGTTGCACATATACTGAAACGTTCTCGTAAACCAGAATATGTTTAGGTTACAGAATGTACTGGCAACTGTACGGTGCAAGAAGTGCAGATAAATCTAAATGTAGACTGCGTAACGAGGAAACAAGCGAACACTTGAGTACTATATCTCGGAATGTTATGTGATACAGCCTTTCAGACCACCTCACATGAGGTATAAAGAATTGTGTGAATATTTCATTTCATCTGATACATTGGAAGATATACTCATATCATATCCTAAATTTACTATTAAAAATTGCCACAACCAAATAACAGCATTGTGTAAACACAGTGGCAAAAGCATATTAACTTAATATTCTTTTACATGATGTATGATTTATATTTTTATCTGGCCATGCACAGTTACAGTAATCACAGAATACTGTACTATGTCGAATATATGTAAAACTC
>NC_051428.1:12408177-12413177 GCF_015228065.2 Penaeus monodon | reverse complement strand
TATATATATAATATTTTAAATATATATATATATATATATATATATATTATATGATTATATTATATTATATATTATAAATATTGTATAATAAAATATATATAAAAATATTATAAATTTTTATGTGAATCTATATATAATATTATATATATCAAAAATAAATTATATTATTCATATTTTAAAATATTATATATATATATATATATATAATATTAATAATATAATATAATAAATAAATTTAATAAATTTTCATAAATAAAAATTTTAATATATATATATAATATTTTTATATTTCTTTTATATAATATACTTAATTTATTATTTTTTATTTTAAATTTTCAATATAATAATATAAAAAATTATAATTATTATTAATATATAAATTATTTTAATAAATTTAATAATATATTATATATATATTATATATATCTTATTATAATTATTTTTTTTTTTTTTATATTATAAAAATATATTTTAATATATATTTATGTATATATATATATATATATATATTTTTTATATATTTTTTTATATTTTAATAAAAAATATATTTATTTTAATCTTATGTTATATAATTTTAAATATTTTATTTTATATATATTTATATAAAATAATATATATATTATATATATAACACAAAAAACACACACACACACACACACACACAACACAATTTATATATATATAAAAATTATTATTATAATATAATATTATATTTTGTAATATTATTTTGTAGATGCCGTGTAATTTTTCATTTAATAATCGTTTTGTCTCTTTTCGAAATTCGTTTACTAAAAAATTATTTATCGAAAAACTCAAATTACACACATTCACATATAGCGACATTTTATGAAAAATATATTCACCCAACACACACACACACACACCCAAACACAAAAAACACAAAAATTATTAAAACATAGATTGCAACAAAAATCTATAAATCTTGGATAAAGAAGATCCTGCAAAAAGTCAAAACGGTTTAAAAGAATATATCAAAAACAGGGAAAATACTGACATTTCGGGTTTTATCGAGGGAATAAAAATTAAAATCTTAAAACCTTTTCCTGTTCGGATTTTTCCATAGCTTTGACTCTATGTAACGGGGAAAAAAATGCTTAGGGTAATCCATCTGAAAAAGTAGCAAAAATTATGCTCTACAAATAAAAAAATTACTTGTAAAATGACGGAGACCTGTTTCTTTGACGCGAATTTGGTGTTTTGCGGGTGACCCCTGCGCCTTTTTATTTTTTGTCACTCTAGATATGTTTTGAAAAACCTAAGTTTTGGTTAGAATATCAAAGGAGTATCAATAGACATCGGGTAAAAAGTGACTGATGTGACGATGCTAAAGTCTAGCAGTAACGACTGATAGCATTATAAACGCCTCAATTCTTTTACACCACTTAGAAAATGCAGCCAGGGATATTGGGCTCTACGTAAATGCTTCTAAAACCGAGGATATAAGTTTCAAGCAGCAAGGTTCCATACAGAGAAAATAAGGAGAAGTGCTCATATCCGTGTAAAGCTTTAAGTATATTGGAAGCGAAATAAGCTCAACAGAGCACATGAGAATCCGGATAGCTAAATCATGTGCGACTTTAAATAAAATATAAGTAGCCTGGAAGTCAGATCTATCAGATGATTTGATGCCCACCAAGTTACATCTTTATGGTTCCATCCCCCAGGTATTAACAATTCTTTGTGAGCGGAGATTGCATTTTGCTTAGCCCTTCTGGCAAGACTTTGCTAGTGACCTTTTGCTCTGGGTTTCCACGCCATGACAGTTTGCGAGTAGGTTGACCAGTCATCATCTACCCCTGACCAAATCTTTAGAGACACAGGGTGCCTGCCTGAAAACCTGCCAACTCTGATGGAGGACCGTGATTTATGGCGTGATAGGCTTTATGATCGGTGAACCCCGACCAGATGAGTTATATAAATATGTATATTTTATATTTTAAAATATTATATATATATATATATATATAAAATTATATATATATATGTATATATATACGCACCCCACACACACACACACACACACACACCCCACACACACAACATACACAACACACACACACACACACACACACACACCCACCCCACACACCCCAACCCCACAACCACACACCCACAAAATATATATATATATATAATATATTATTATATATTAAAATATAAAAATATTATTTTCCCAAAACACACACACCGTTCGCGCACATATAAAGGGAAAGTGTGTTTTTATACCCCCACACATTGATATTTTATAAAATATATTATATATATATTTTTATTAAAAGGGAATATAGTTTTAAATAGATATTATAATATATATAATTGTGATATATATAAAAATTTTATATATATATATTTTTTATTATCTATAAAATTTTATTATATATAATATTTTTATATATATATTTTTATATATATATGTGATATATAAAAAAATTATTATTTTATAAAATTTTAATTTTAATATATCTATATACAAAATAAAATTTTAAAATATATCTAATATATATATATATATAGGGAAATTTATCTTTATATATATTTATATATATTTTATTATAATATTATATATATCTATAATATATTATGATAAAATATAAAATATAAAAATTATAATATATTTAAAATATGTAAAATATATATATAAAATCTTAAAATATTAAATAATTTTAATTTTAATTATATATATAAAATATCTATATTATATTATATAAAATTATTTTTGATATATTATTTATTTTTATTAAAATTTTATACAATAAAATTAAATTATATATTATATAATTTTTAATATTTATATTATATATAATATAAGATATATATATATATATATAAGTCCGCGGTGGCCGAATGGTTAGAGGCCGGACTCAAACTGTCAGGGACGGAAATCTGAATTCGGGGGGTTCAGTACCGGGGAAAATTTCCCCTTGATTGCCTACCTACCCCTGGGGGGCCCAAAGCCAGCCCAAGTCAAGTGCGGCCCCCCAAAGGGCCCGGAAAAATAGAAAAGAATAAATTCCCAAAAAAAGGTCCCCCCCGGGCACTCCCCGTGGAAAGGAAAGGGGGACCCTCCCACTACTCACCCCAAGGCATAAAAACAGAAAACTAAAATTAATTACCCATGCTGGCCCCAAAACGGCGGCTCAAGAAAAAAAAATTTTAAAATTTTATATATTTATATATATTTTAATATATATATATATATATATTTTTATATATTAAAATATTATATTATATATATTAAATATTTTAATAAAAATTTATTTTATATAAATAATATATATAATTAATATATATATAATATATATATAAATTATATATTATATATAAAATAAAAATATATATGAAAACATATAATATATATATATATATATATAATATAAAATATATAATATATATATTATATATATATATATATATATATTATATATATATATATATATAAAAACCCATAAAATTTTTATATATTATATATCTATATAAAAATAATAATAAAATGTAAAATAATATTTTAAAATTATTAATAATATTTATATATAATATATTATAATATAATATATAGGGAAAAGAGAGTGAAAAAGTTTAAAAATTTTGGAAAAAGGATTCCATTTTTTAATTCGTGTGGGTTTTGGGGAAAATTATTTAACATTTAAGGCTATAGCCAGACAGTTTTTTTTTTTTCAAAAGAAGGGGGGGCCTGATAAAGAAATTTGTTAGAAATAGGGCGCCCCTTTTTTGACTACAAGTTTTATTTTCATTTTTCATTTTTTTTTAATTTACTTTTTGAGGCCGACTAAAACGTGAAAGATTACGCCTTAGATGTTCTTTAAATGAACTCTAGACTCCGAGACCTGTTCAGCCTGAAAAAGGGTATGCAGACACTCGGCATTTTTGCACTGAAAAGAAGCATCAAAGACTTGGGTATAACGAAGCCTTTCGAAAAAAACAAAAAGGGAAAAAAAAGGAAAAAGACAGAGAAAAAAAAGGGTGATAGATAGAAGATAGGTAATGTAGATAAAATGAGAGAGAGAGAGAGAGAGAGAGAGGGGAAGGGTTTTTGGGGGGACAAAAATAAATTTAAAAAAAGCAAGGGGAGGAGTTAGAGCAGAAAGGGGGCCTAAGGTAAGAGCTCTTTACAAACATGCTGGCACTGTTTTTTTCTGAACTCTACGACGGGCGCCGCCAAACTCGAAGTTCTTTTTTGGTCATCCCTGTTTTGATTTATGGGGTTTATTTTTTCAGTTCTCTGAAAAAAATTTTATCTGAAAAATAGAAATAAGGAAGGGGAAATTAGAGAACACGGCATTTTCATAAAGCCCCAAAAAAATAAATATGTGTGTGTGTTTAGTTCTAAAATTTTTATACTTTTTTTCATTCGGTTTTTACGCACCAATCAAGCACTTTTTTATAAAATAGAAATGCATGTGTGTTTTACAGGAAAACACACCAAAAAACCCCCCCCCCCCCCACACACGGGACACACAAACATATATACAAAAATATATATATATAAATATATTATATATATATAATATACAAAAAAATATATATATAATATTATTTTATTTTTAATTTTTTATATATATCCCTTATAATTACATACCCCATGCAACACAATTTTAAATTATATATATATAATATATATATATAATATATATATATATATACATATATATAATATAAAACATATATATAACTTATTCATATACATACACATTCACCCAAAAATAATATATAAAAAGATAAATTTTATTATATATATATATAAATATATATATATATTTTACACCAAAGCCCCACACAAACACACACACCCCACCACACCCACACACACACACACAACACACACAAACACAACAAACAAACAACCAAAAACACACACAACAAACACACACACACACAAACACCACACACACAACCACAAAAAAAACACACACCCCCACACACACCAAAAAAACACACACAAACCCCTACAACATTATATA
>NC_051428.1:12388679-12393679 GCF_015228065.2 Penaeus monodon | reverse complement strand
ATGTCAACATTTAAAGATTTTGGTAATGGTACTGATTTATAGTCCCTTGTGTTACTACATAGACATAAGAGGCACACACACACACACACACACACACACACACACACACACACACACACACACACACACACACACACACACACACACTCTTCAGGAGGAGTAGGCGCTTCGACGCAACGGCGACGAAAAGAGGAAAAGCGGAGGATGGACCGTTTCACTCCACTGCATGTCGATTGCTCTTGCAAAGATCTGAAAGGTCACCTGCAGCCTCTGCCCTCGTCTGACCGTGGACGAGCAGCTCTCGGGATTCGTCTTCAAAGTATACATAACCAACAAACCTGTGTAGTCAGTATTACTTGCTCTGTGATGATTGCTTGCCTCACATTTTTCTTGTCCTTGCAGAAGGGGACGGATTTCTCCATATTTTCCTAGCAAAAGAAGAATTTTCTGCAGCCGGTTCATTTCTATGATGTTAAAAAGCAATTCTTATTATTTTTCTTACATTTACCTATCATATACTGTTGCCAGATGGTGTAGGTAAAATATGAGTATAAGAGCTAACTGAAGAACTTGAAACTTAATAGAAATGTGATCTATATATGAAATGTGGGAGCATTTACTTTATAAATTTCGAAACCATGTGTACTGTATATTATAAAGAAATATGATACAATGAAATCTTCAAAGAATCTTTCAGAACCTTGCAGAACAGCCAAATTAGAATCGCAGTAAAAGAAAAGACTTGAGTTTCATATCTACATACAAAAATGTATGTTAAAATATGTAGACATACAGCATGGATCAAGTCCTAAATCAATCTTAAAATATCTGATATACATGTTATAATTTTAAAAATCTATTTCTATCATTCATATTGGAATGTGTTATCATCCTAACTTTGATAAAGAAATTTAGTGTGTCTGTTTCATTCTCATTCTCCCCATACACGCCTTCACCGTTAATCATCTAGCTGCTCCGTCACCTTCCTCCCCAGAGCCCTTTCCCAGTACCCCTACACTGTTACCTTCCTACTTACAGCCCCTATTCTCTACAGCACCTCCTATACCGTCACCTTCCTTGCCTCTCTATAGCCTAACCCAGCTTCTGCGTCATTGGTCAACGAAGTACGGAGGCCTAGAACGCGAAAGGGAAGTGTCCAAGATGAATATCTGGACCAGCCTTGACTTATGATTAACACATGAGTGCCATCTACACACTAAGTGACTCCAGGTATGCCGGTTACTATTGAGAACTCCCTCGCTTCTTTATAATTCCATTATACTTCTGGAAAGCTAATCTGCAGTGTGTCTCGGGCTGCAATACTTGAATATATGGTGCGAATACATTTACTGGTGCTACGCTGACATATGTCCTGGTTTTCCCGCTTAAGTTGAATTTCAGACCCTAAGGGCCCAAATTTTGCGTGAGCATAAAATTCAAGTATTAGGTAATGAAGCTATATATTCATATTTACACTTCTTATATGCAGTTCAGATAGAGGCTAGATCAATTGTATACAGTGATATTTTCAATTCAACTTGTAACTTGACTATGAAATATTTGAAGAATATGATCAGTTCCAGCAAGCTCCTCATCTGAATGGTACTTACAAGGGTTCGTCCGATCTGTGATTATGTGGTGCCGAATTCTTCTAAGCTCCACCCATTCTCTATGTTCATCCATCCTGTAACAATATTTTACCTGCAGTGTCATATTAAAGCTAACCACTTATTTACTGTACATAGAACTAGTGTTATAAATTAGAGCACTTGTGGAAATACGACTAGGACAGCTGATGCCCTACATTGTATAACTATTGAGCATACAAAGAGACTACATACCATATGTCATTTTGCAAAGATGTATTTTGACTCATTATATTTGAAAAAAGGCCAATATATGAATACAATTCCTCCCAGAACATTTCAGAGATATCAATCAGACATCCATGTACTCTCCATTATATATTATTCGAATAATTATACAAAGCTCCTTTCTTTATGGCCTAATGATACTTCATCTACTTTAAAACACGAAAAGTAAGAGAAACAGTACGTACAGTCTTAGCTGATGATAAATTTACAAGCATTATTAATTAATGCTTCTCTTTCGCGTCTTGTTCTTCGATTTATTTTTATTTTTCTCTTACATGCCATGTATACCAATGGTAAAGTCTTACAAGCAACAATAGGATATCTTACACAAACCTTTTAAAGGTGATGCCACATAAAAGAAATGCGAGGGAGGCACTCCGATTCGTCTTCTCCTGTTTATTCTTATCCGCTGCCACTTGGTACTTATATTTACACAAGTTTTGGTATTTTTAAAACGTGTATATAATATATTCATTGTTTATTAACAACCTTATTTTTTTCATTTCTAAAAAGAGACTTGGCGAATCGGAGTTAACAGTTTTTACTTTCCAGAGATTTAACGCAACCGCAGTCTATCACCCTGCCTTGTCTACGAAAGTAAGTTAGGAGTCTTATGGTTATTCTGGCCATTTTACGTTAAGATCTGGAAAAGGGAAGCATCATTTCCATCTATTATATTAATGACAGAAACATATTACGGTGGTGTATGATTCTACAATGCCTTGGGGTCTGATGAGGACAAACCATTCACAATAGAACCACAAACACCAGCATGTTTGCAACAGCAAAATTTTTGCAAATTTGATCGAATTTCATGAGCAGTAAGAGCAGTGGCTCGTTCATATTCCTCTGGAGTTTACTATTACTATGTTGTGTGTCACGGCAGTCAAATGAGGTCACGTGGAAATTCCCTTTCGTCAAATACTCTAAAGCCGCTACTAGATGCAGATATGGTGAAAATATCGAACGTTTTTAACTCAAAAATACCGTGATCATATTTTAGCAGTAGAGCTTGAAATAATATTTCGTAAAGACATTGGTAGTGAATGTAAATCTTTCTAAGAAAGAGAGAGAAAAGGAAATCTTGGAATTGTGCTTACGTAAGGATGTTTTGTCCAGCTGTTCTCACTTTACAGCTTCAATATCTTCATTATTATCGCTGACATACATGCTACAAATTAAAATGACTTTTTTGCACCTTCCTCAGAGAATGAATTCACGTAAAGGTGGGGAGAGAGAGAGAGAGAGAGAGAGAGAGAGAGAGAGAGAGAGAGAGAGAGAGAGAGAGAGAGAGAGAGAGAGAGAGAGAGAGAGAGAGAGAGAGAGAGAGAGAGAGAAAGAGAGAGAAAGAGACAAAACACGTTAAAGCAAATAAACTTAAGTTCATGATACCGAGCGCGTAAATGTCATCCTGATCAGGGAGGTCATATATTGGTGCTGGGGTCGAAGAGGAAGTGCCAGGCCCGGATCAGTCCTCACAACATAGTGCAGGCCTGTTGTTTACTCTCTGAATATTCGATCACCTGCGCCGTAGCCGACCGTTCTCCAGTTGCTAGGGAGAGATGGCCATTTGTTTCACTGATCTTTTGTGCAGTCTTTTTTCATCCCTAGATCTAATTTGTGTCGGTGCCAGGTCCGATTTGTCTGAAAATTAGTGAGGCTGTTATGTATTAATCTTGAATTATTGATACCTGCGCCGTAGCCGACCGTTCTCCAGTTGCTAGGGAGAGATGGCCATTTGTTTCACTGATCTTTTGTGCAGTCTTTTTTCATCCCTATGATCTAATCTTTTGATTCTTTCCGTCCTTCTTCTGTAAGATATTATATCTGTGCAGGTTATGATATATATATGTATATATATATATATATATATATATATATATATATACGTATGTATATATATATATATATATATATATAATATACTAATTATATATATATATATAATATATATATATATATATATATAATATATATTATATATATATTATATCATTATACATATATATATTATAATATAATACTATATATATATATAATATATATATATATATATATAATATATAATATAGTTGATTGTATTTGATTGTGTGTTTGTTGTTGTTGTATTAATAAATAATATAGGAAGACCATAACATATATCAAATTCTTCATATGATAGTAATAAGTTTGGCATATTGTATTTGATTGTTCTATTTCGTGTTTTATATATAATTATTATTAATCACACACACATAACATATATATCTTCATATATATATATATATTTGATGTTTATATATGTATTATTGTGTATGTTATTATAAAACGTGAGCATCACATATATAAATTTTATATATATGTGATGAGTTGTGTATATGTATTGATGTTATTTATTTATTATATATAATTATATATATATATATATAGTATATATATATAATATATATATATATATATATAATATATATGATACATTATTATATCTATATTATATTATATATATTATATTATATTATATATATATATATATATATATTTTGTGACATTATATGCTATTATTACAATTATTATGATTATTGTACTATTGTTATTGATTATTATTATTATTATTATTATTATTATTATTATTGTTTTTATTATTACCATTATTGTTATAATTATAATTGTCATTATCATCATTATCATCATCATTATTATTAATATCTTTTATCGATATCATCATTATAATTATTATCATCATCATTATCACTGTAATAATAATAGCTATTATTTTTATTATTATTATATCATTATTGTCATTAATGTCATTATTATTATCATCATTATTATTATTACTATTATCATTATTATTATTATTATTATTATTATTATTATTATTATTATTATTATTGTCATTATGAAAATAATAATTATTTTCATCATCGTCGTTATATTATTCCTATTCTTACTTGTATTTCGTTCTTCTCCTAATGCGGTCGCCAGAATCTTAGACGAAAAGTCAAATGGCCTGATTTGAATGGCTAAATACCACGTAACAACAGTCCTTGCGTTAAAGTACTAAGTGATTATCAAGTTTTTTCTTGTTAATTCACTGATTTCGTTCACTATTCATTCCATATTAAATGCTCATTGATTGGGTTAGCA
>NC_051428.1:12363679-12368679 GCF_015228065.2 Penaeus monodon | reverse complement strand
AACATCATCACATTACCCTCTAAATTTATGATACGATATCAAAATAAATAAATAGGTAAATAAATGATGATCATAGAAATATATATAAAATAAAATAAAATAAAAGCAACACAATCATTAACAAATCCATCGAGAATTAGTCTGCAACTTGCGAGTCATAAGAGTCAATTTCGAAAAATCCGGATAGATACTTCTGCAATCTTTACAAATGTCGAACAGAGGGGAGACTCTTTCCCCTCAGCCAGTGGAGGGGAACGGTGCCAAGTCCATATATTTTTTCATCTGATTAGTTGTTCAGCTCTCCCCTGTTTCTCGATTTCGCAAAAGTTTAGATAAATAGACACACACACGCACACATACACTATCACACACATGACGTACATACACGGTGATAGAGTGAGTGAGTAAGTGAGTCAGAGGAACGATTTTTGAAATATGAAAGTTAGAATAAAGTGGTGCGAAAGAGAGAGAGAGAGAGAGAGAGAGAGAGAGAGAGAGAGAGAGAGAGAGAGAGAGAGAGAGAGAGAGAGAGGAGAGAGAGAGAGGAGAGAGGAGAAGAGAGAGATAGAGAGAGAGAGAGAGAGAGAGAGAGAGAGAGAGAGAGAGAGAGAGAGAGAGAGAGGAGAGGAGAGAGAGAGGGGAAGAGAGAGAGAGAGAGGAGGGGAAGGAGAGAGAGAGAGAGAGAGAGAAAACCGATGGAGAGAGAGAGAGTGAGAGAGAGATACTATAAATAATATGCATAACCGATATGCAAATTCGGGCGGGAATAAATATTTTTGATACACACTTTCATTGTGTGTGAGGCAGTTTTCCTCCCGTCCACGCGTAAATCCCGTTTAATTAAAATGAATTCTTATTGCGTTCTTCCATTCCTTGTGCTTTCACGCAGAGTGATGGTGGCGACACTTAGGGTCACAAAGATTCCTTCTAAGGAGATTTAGGCTGCGTCTCAAAGGCAGAAAACGATAGGATCTCTCTTGGATCCTTCATATAGATTTAGCGTTTGCCAAATCTTGCGAAATGAACCGGTATCTACAGCATATGCAAGCAATGGCTATGCCCTTTATCAGTAAGTAGAGAGATTATTAAATATTAAAATATCAACCCACAGAAATGAAGCTGCATTTAGACCAAAAGAGAAAATTTATCCTCATCAAAAACCATTGTGTGATTCAAATTGTTCCCGAAATCTTATTACTAGTGAAATATGCTGTGAATAATACTTCTCCACGTGTAAGATAATCCTACAGATTCCCAACCAAACTCTCTAAGTCTTTTCTGAGTGTAATATCACAACCCTTTTCTCTTCTTTGCGAAATGGCCTATTCACGTAAATTCCTTTGCTGTGTTCGTTTAGCCGAATTTCTGTGCGTGATTTACATTACATGGTGGTTTAATCTTTTCGTAAGATTTCTGAATAATATTTTAAACGACGTGCGTTCCGGTCGTTACATTATGGGAGCAGTTGTAAGACAATACCATAGGCTATTATGAGTTTCCAATACCACGTCCTGTAATGAAATACAGTTGAATGTATACAGTGAGAAACTGAATTCCGTTTTCCATAAGACAAAACGTAATGGTGTCCGATTACAGTAATTAAGTCCACCAAATGGCTTGTACAAGTTCCCTTGTGCTGAATTTCCGAAATTGTAATGTAAAGATGATCGCTCCCTCTCTAAATGTGACGTTTATTTCACACACACACACACACACACACACACACACACACACACACACACACACACACACACACACACACACACACACACACACACACACACACACACACACACACACACACACACACACAAACACACACACACACACACAGAAAAGGAGAGAGAGGAAGGGAGGGGAGAGAGGAAGGGAGGAGAGAGAGGAAGGGAGGAGAGAGAGGAAGGGAGGAGAGAGAAAGAGAGAGAGAGGTGAGAGAGGAGAGAGAGAGAGAGAGAGAGAGAGAGAGAGAGAGAGAGAGAAGAGAGAGAGAGAGAGAGAGAGAGAGAGAGAGAGCGAGAGAGAGAGAGAGAGAGAGAGAGAGAGAGAGAGAGAGAGAGAGAGAGAGAGAGAGAGAGAGAGGAGGGGTAGAGAGAGAGCGCCAACACACATACACACACACAGAAAAGGAGAGAGAGGAAGGGAGGGGAGAGAGGAAATAAGGAGAGAGAGGAAGGGAGGAGAGAGAGGAAGGGAGGAGAGAGAGAGAGAGAGAGAGAGAGAGAGAGGAGAGAGAGAAGAGAGAGAGACAGAGAGAGAGAGAGACAGAGAGAGAGAGAGAGAGAGAGAGAGAGAGAGAGAGAGAGAGAGAGAGAGAGAGAGAGAGGGTAGAGAGAGAGCACACACACACACACACACACACACACACACACACACACACACACACACACACACACACACACACACACACACACACACACACACACACACACACACACACACACACACACATCAATGATCCTATAGCTAAAAGATGTTCAACTCCGGGAATGCAGCGCAGCGCAGCAGTGGACTCTGGTGGCCGTAAAGTATAAGCTGCAGTGATCCGGAGATTTGTTTTAGCCCGTATCCGAATCTTTGTGGTTTTCATTTAATAAAACAAAATCAAGCCAAGAAGTCTTCAAATTTATGGAGATACTAACAGTAATTATAATAAAATTTTAGAGTATGGCGAAATGTTCAAAGTTTTAGTTTAAAATGTTTCGAATACTGTCGCGATCGTTCGTACCACAAATCGTGTTGGGACTAATTGCAGTTGTCTTTGATGTTATGCAAAAAGGAATGGACGACGAATCCTTTATTTTCACCGTTTCTAAGAGACAATGAAAAGTAAGGCTGAGATGTAATATCCAATACTAATTGTAAATTCAACGGAGACAAGTAAACACGAATCATACCATCACTTTTCCCAAACGCCTACAATGAAAATGCGAAGTAGGCTTGAGGCATTAAAATAAGGCTCATTACTCTTTTCGCAGAACAGGACATCCGTTAGTCTTTTTTCATGATCCAAAATATCCGCTTCATTTATTATGTAAGGATATTTTTGAAACAATCACAATGACTGTGAATTTCAAATTTTGGCATTATAATCTAAACGTGTGTTGTGGTAAGTATATTACAAAACACGTATAAGTCACAGTTATCGAAACAAAATCTATTGGCATCACATTTATTTATACAATTTATTAATTGGCATTCCCTTTTCCAAATATGATAAAAATCTTTAAATATAATATCAAGAGGGAAAAAAATTACGAACTATAAATTACTTTGACTACAAAAGTACAGGGAATTCTCAGTGACTGAAAGAAAGTGTAAATCTGGTAAACAATCCATATCGTCATATATTTTCAGGAGTCTAACACTGCAAGGACGTATAGAACCTTGTGGATAATTAGAGATTTTTTTCCTTACACAAATTCCAGTCTTCCTTCAAGTAACTGTTTATCTTACCTATCTTAGCATGGATTGGTAGGTCCATAATAGTTTCTAGTTCATGGCATTATTCTACTTAGTAATCCCAAAACGGTTATAATTCTGACCTGACTGAATTAAGTGCTATAATTTGTTAGTACAATAGATTACTGAAATAAACATATACAATGAATACTATTTTCTGTGATGATTGCCTTTGTTTATCATATTATATCGGCAGCCAATCGAGCCATAAATAGTAAAATTTACTTTTATGGACATTTGTACAGGAAGGGATACACCAAATAGAAACTTGACATTTACGTTTGAGTAAATCAACTAGGTCAAGTGAAAGACAACTCGACTGCAAACTATAAAGTGTGCATTCAGTGACTCCAGTAATCAACGCAGTAAATACCAATAATCCCTTGGCATAAATATATTGAAAAGATAATGCTATTAGATCTCCCTGGTGATTTATTGACATAGAAAGAACCAGCCGTAGCTCCATCATGCAAGACTTTTCTAGGTGGTCAGCTGCTGGCCTTTGTCGGTGCGCAAAGCATCTTTTTCCAGAGGCATGGGGAAGGTGTTATGCGATCCTAATATTTGGAAATTTTAGTTTTTGCTTCTGAATTGTTTAAAGAACCGTTGCTTGTACAAACTTGTTCACCGTAATGCATAACAGGTATATTCTCTGTCTCGATTGATGTAGAACATGGAATTAAATGTTGATGTCAATTTGGTTTGAAAGAAACTTCATTCTGTAAACTTATTTCTTTTTAAGTCCGTTATAATTGTTTTGATGCTGTTATCATAAGAAAGTAGGAGACAGACACAATGTGAAGTCTAAAGCTAACACCTGCATTTAGAGACATATCAGCTACAATTTACGATAGCGGTGTCGTTGCTCCATCCGTTGACTTAACAAAAGAAAGTTAAATAATGTATGAGTTGGTGATGAAATTCCTTTTTAAAACGCTCTCTGTGGATACTTATGTTCATCTATTTCCTCATAATATAAGCTTTTGCTTGTCTCTCTCTCAGAGAATCATTCCAGTATTTTGGTCATGTACACTGAAAACTGCAGGGAAGGTCGTTTCTTATATGTCAAATATAGGTTGACAGTCTCTGTATTGACATGGCCAACTGACCACATTCCAAAAACACGGTGCTTTTGAAATTCGATCCTGTGCACGTATAACAATTAATTATTATTATTTTTTTTATAATTTAGCTTCATTCCATTTGTTACAATGGATATTCTTGGTGTAACATACTGTTTATTTAATTTTGCTTCTAAATCATCCCCTGAGTGCAAGGAACGGCTGGGGTTACCATCCACTGGCGGCGAGGGATTTGAACGCAGGTCAACAAGATTGCTAGACGAGATCGCTACCACTGCACCACACAGCACACCAATTATAAACCAAAGACCGATGCCTCTTGCATTAATAAGTAGTCATTTTATAAATATGTAAAGGAATTTCTTTTAAAAATCCCAAGTATGGTGGAAAATTGTCCACAGGCCGGATTTGTTTAGGAAGACCTCCCAGCAAAAAAAAATACAAGATGTATTTAAGACA
>NC_051428.1:12346179-12351179 GCF_015228065.2 Penaeus monodon | reverse complement strand
GTTTTTGACACAATAAAGGAAGTGGATACTCTGACTGTGTTGTGACTCCCCTTTGGATTTCCCGTCTGGATTCTACACCGTGGATGCTGAAACAAGGTTGTACTGCCCCTTTACTTGCCCAGGTGTATTAATGCTGGACGTGCCTATTTGTTATTTTACTATTTACATCTGGAACCATGTTGTGCTTCTTCGACTTTTACTTTTTACTTTCTCTGAATTTTACTTCTTTTACCTTGTTCTTTTACTTGTTACTTTTATTCTTACTCGCCTTTTATTGCAGCTTTTGTTTCAGCTTTTTCTTTTTTCCTCATTTTACCTTTTACATGTTTTATCGTAAATGTTAGTTCTTTTTACTGTTTTTAAGCCCTTCTGGCATGCTTTACAGTTTTTCTTAAGCCCTTCTGGCGTATTTTTATTCATTTTTAAGCCCTTCTGGCAATTGTCTTTTACTTATTAACTTGTGTTACTTTGGTGCCGTCTGCACGGTTCTTTTTGTTCATTATAGATTTTGTATTTTTATCATGTATCTTCGTATTGGTCACGCTCTTGGTAGGCCTGCATCTCCGGGGATTGTTTTGCTTGTGAGGTCGTGTGGGTTCTGAGCCTTCAGCTTAGTCCCCTCACCCCCTTTTTCGAGGAACGAACGGGGCCCCTCCTTTTCCTTGGCCCCTAAGCCTGAAGCCTCCCGCCTCACGGGTGACCTCTTTTGGGTTCCTCTCTCACATAACCTTACAAGCGGACTGCAGTCATCTGCAAGGAAGGCTTAGAGTTCAGCTTTCTCTTGGCTTGGTAGGCAGGGCAAAAGTCGTTTACCAAGAAATGGCCTTCAACCTCCTCAGCAAGATTCCTGATGAGTTAAAAAACTGTTCCTTGTCCCTTCTCAGCAGTGTCCGAGCCCTATGCACCAAAGAGTAACGCAAGACCTGGTTGCCATTCAGCCAAGCCATGTGACACACTTTGGTGGCCTACGTCTCCAGAAAGATAAAATTCTGCCTTGCCCTCAGGCGTACACCAATGGACTCCTGGGCTGCTTCGAGTGTTTCTTGAAGAACTCCCACAGAGCAACTGGGTCCGTCAGGTTATCAAGTTCTGTGAATCAATCAGAGACTGATAGACATCTCATAGCCAGCTCGGACACAGCCGGATACTGCATTGAAATCACCCAGAACAATGCAAATATCTTGCCGGGAGCAACTGTCTGCCATAATGAGAGTTTGGTGTAGAACACCTCTTTCACATCGAGTTTACAACATAGTAGGAAGCATATACAGCAGTAAGAAACATGAAGCCAAAGACATGCTTCAGTCTCATGCCAAAATATGCTTATCAATCGGTGTTTAACCCCAACTACGGGAGGGCTGAAGTGGCTGGAAATGGCTATCGCTACTCCCTGGGGTTGATGACCATCGCTGCGACCGACCAGTAGTAGGTGTACCTACCCATGCTGATCGTGCTGCTGCCAGGTCTTCTCACCTCTGAGAGGGCAGCCACTTCAACTCCCAGTCGCTCCTATTCCCTTGATAACAAAGGTAACCGCTCATCCTACCGCAACAACCAATGTTCCAAGCTTTCTCCCCGGAAAGCTCGCCTGAGGTTTAAACCTTGGGTGGTCACTCCGGGTGCACACCATCTCTGCTGCTCCCGCCGACGTTGCCCCAAATAAGTGGGATTGCAAGGCTGGGTGGGACCCCCCCCTCCACCTGTGGGGTTCCCTAGTGCTTTCATGGGGGGTTGGCGCCTGCCCGGGCCGCATGTAAGGACAAGTAACTCTCGTTCTCATCCTGTGCCCCAACATTTTGCCCTTCCACGGGACCCACAGCCCGCCTTGCTTGCTGGATGGGAGAGACAGCATCCCTCCTCCCTGGCATATCCATTTGTACAAGTAGTTGCCGGTTGAGTTATCTGGAAGGAGGAGGGTTGGCAAGGCCCCATTCCCCTCGAGCCACCCTTACCCAGGGGGGTTAAGAGGCCGGAAAAAGTTAGTACGGACCCAGGGCGTGTCCACACACTGGTGGGGCCCATGGCTCTAAACCCCTGGGCCTCCTGCTGCTCCGAGATCCCTCAAAATTTAGCCTGGGACCGCAAGGTGCCCAGTTTCATGGGTGGCCACAAGGAGGCACTGCGAAGTCTCTACAGAGAGGCTGTGAACTGGCAGGGGAGCTTATGCAGAACTAACTCCCTTTTTCCGCATTAGGCTAGCCAAGGTGCAGCTGCAAGAGAAAAGGCATGCAAGACTTAAACACTATCTAGTCTACCCCCACCATTGCTTCACATCACCTTGCAAAATGAAAGCCCCCACCCATATATTCATATATATACATATATATATATATATATATATATATATATATAAAATATATATAATATATAAAAAATAGTATATTATTATCATCATCAATAACGGTAAGCTCATGTTTGAGCAGCCGTGGACCTCTCCCCCATCCTTCGCCACTCACTCGATCTCGCGCTTTTTTTTTTCCCCACTTGTACCATCGACAACCTGCAATTATCTTCGATGTTGTCGCTCAGTCTTGGGTCTTTGGTTTGCCTCTTCTCTGTTTTTTTCCTATTACCATCCCTGTCAGCAAGTTTTTCTCAATACTTTTACTTCTCATCACATGCCCAAATAAACTTTAATTTCCTTTTGTTCAAGATGTTCAACAGCCGGTCTTTACAATTTATTTTTCTCAGCACTTCATCATTCTTTTTCCCTTCTTGTCCAGTTAATACGTAGTACTTTCGTTTTGTAACACCACATTCAAAACTATTGACCTTTTCTTGTCTATCTTCTTCAGCACCCAACACTGAGAAACCATATGATGAAATTTGGGGAAACAACTAATGAGTTCAATAATCTCAGCTTTGTCCGTAAGATATGCTTGGGTCTTTCCAGATGTTATTGAGAGCAACTGTGCCGTTTTTGGCAATGGTAATTCTTTCTTTTTATCTCCGGTGAATCATCATATGTATTAGTTAAAACAGCTCCAAGATAAGTGAACACTTTCACATTTTCCACAACCTTTCCATTGATTGTAACATGTTCATCATTGTTCATTGCCGGTTATCTTTGAATCTTCATGATCTTAGTTTTCTTGGCATTAAGAAACAAGCCAGCCTTTTCGCTTGCTTCTCTAACTTTATCTAGTAGCTGTTGTAGTTCAGTGATACTGCTGGCCAAATCAAAACTATATCATCGGCGTAGCTTAGATTTGATATTTTGTATCCTCCAATATCTACAGTTCCTTCAAAATTCTCCAGAGCACCTCTATAATTTTTTCAGAATATATGTTAAAGAGGTGCGGAGACAGAATGCAACCCTGTCGCACTCCTTGTTTGACTTCGAACCATTCTGCTAACCCATAAGTGGTTCTTACAGTTACTTGTTGTTGGACATACATGGCTTTTATTAGTTGGGTGATGTGTTTTGGAAACTTCATATCGTTCATGTTATTCCAGAGGATATCGTGATCAACAGTATCAAAGGGTTCAAGTAATCGATGGAACACAGGTATAGGTCGTTCTGGTGTTCTCTTTTTCTCTATGATCAATTTCAGATTTAGAATCTGGTTTCTTGGTACCTTTTTCCCGGGCAAATACCTTGCATGTTTGTCTGCAATTTCTTCTCTTAACTTCAACTTCATTCTTTCAGCAATAAATTTTAACAAAATTTTTTCTGCTGTGACTTATTAATGCAATTGTCCTGTTATTGTTGCATTGGAGTGCAACACCTTTTTTAGGTATGGGAGCAAAGACTGATTTTACCCAGTCTTCTGGCCATCTTCTTTCATTCCAAATTTTTGTACAAAGTTTGTAGAAGTATTCAACACTTTCGCCAGCATTCTTGATTAGTTCCGCTGTTATTTCATCCATTCCCGGGCCCTTGTTATTCTTTAACTCTTTTATGGCTTTTATAACTTCGTCTAGTAGTGGCGGTGGTTCATCTTCGCTGTCATTGAGTCTAATTAATGTTGTTGTTAGATCTTTATTCTTTTTGTATAAGTTGGAACAATATTGATTCCATCTATCTTTGACTTCTTTCCTCACATAAAACAAGTCCATCTTCAGTTTTGATAAATGTCCATTGTAGGTTTAAATTTTTGTGTGATGTTTCGTACTCCTTGGTAGAGTTCTTTAGTTGTCTTATGATAGACAGTTTTCAATTCTCTGGCAAAGTTCATTTTTTCCTTATCTTGTCGCAATAAACTTTGAATTTTGTATTTTGTGTTTTGTAAATTACTTCTTCAACTGGATTATTGATACCCTTTGATTTTAGGCATTCTTGTTCAATTTCACTTAAATGTTTTTTCAAAATATGCAGGGGGAATTTTTCTTTTTCTTTTTGGCGATAGTTTCTTAAGCAGCGCTCAGCAATTGTTATCAAGAGTTTTGTAGTCGAGCTTTAGAGGTGGTGTTGGACGCTCCATCTTTTTAAGTCTTATTTGAAAGTCGATAGTTAGTAGTTGGTGGTCACTGTTGCAGTCGGCACCAGGTCTTGTCTTGGCATTTTTTATGCAACTTTTCCATTTTTGGTTCAGCACAATGTAGTCAATTTGGTTGCGTGTTCTTTTGGGCTGGTTTAAAACCATGTGTTTCAAGTGTCTTGGGTGGTGTTGGAACAATGTATTGGCTATAACTAGATTATTTGTACTACAGAATTCAATTAAAATCTTCACCTCTTTCATTTATATCTCCTAAGGCCGAATTTTCCACAAGGTGGGCATTTTTCAGATCATTTTTGCCTACTTTTGGCGTTGAAAGGGTTTTCCCATGATTACTTTTACCTCTCTGTTAGGGATTGTGTCTAAAGGTTTCTTGGAGAGTGTTATAAAAATTTCCATTTCTTCATCACTTCAATGTTGGTTTGGTGCGTAGCATTGTATAATATTAATGTTATGGGGGTTTTGCTTTGTATTCTGACTTTTAAAATGCGAAATTTATTGGGGTACCCAATTTGTGCATTTGCATTTCGTGGGGAACCATAGCAAATCCGTGACTAATTT
>NC_051428.1:12339593-12341079 GCF_015228065.2 Penaeus monodon | reverse complement strand
CCCTTAATTGGTTTTTCCCCCACTACTTGTAATTAGAAACGTGACGATTTTATTGCCTTCCACACGGTCAAAATTATCTTTTGAAACTCGTCTTTATGCTATTCTACCAAGATGGATAACGCCTTATCATACCACCAATCTTGGGAATAAGATAGAGAGACAGACAGACAGACAGACAGACTCAGGCAGACAGACAGACGACAAAAAGATATAGATTGATAGATAGACAAGTAATATATAACCATAGATATGCGCCATATATATCCATATATCATATATATATATATATATATATATATATATATATATATATATATATATATATGGTTGTGTGTGTTTGTGGTGTGTGTGTGTGTGTGTGTGTGTGTGTGTGTATGTGTATGTGTGTGTGTGTGTATGTGTGTGTGTGTGTGTTAATATATATATATATATATAATATATATATATTATATATATATCTATATCTATATATATATATATATATGGGGCTCCGCGATGAGATCTCGACACCTCAGCTAGTGGTCTACGCACAAACGCACACACGTGAGCACACACATACTATATCTATCTATCTATCTATCTATCTATATATACATATATATATATATATATATATATATATATATATATATATATATATATATATGTATTTATATAGATAGATAGATAGATATATATAGTATGTGTGTGCTCACGTGTGTGCGTTTGTGCGTAGACCACTAGCAGAGGATGTCGAGATCTCATCGCAGGAGCCCCACCCGAGGGACGCCGAGGGACCCCGCGAGGGCCGAGGACCCCACGCAATCAGGCCGAGCGTCCCCGCGCCGAGCCGAGAACAAGGTCCGATCCAGGATTTTGTCTTGATGATAAAGTTTGATGTAATTGCATTTCAGGACAAGAGAAATTACTCCCTTCCTGCTTTTATCCTGAAGGAAGACCCAGCGGTATGCTCCTGCCTCGCCTTCAGGAAGCCGGAACTGAATCTCTGTTGATAAGCCAAACTGTATACATATTTTGTGGCCACGCAAGCATTTTCCGAATACCGATAATGGAACTTTCTATTGTACAAAGTTCAAACATTCCTGAACGAGGGTTCCAGGCTTGTACAGCCAACCGAGCAGTTGTACCAAGCTAGCAATAAGGCTGTGTGATACCTCATGATCCTCTTCTCAGAGAAAAGAAACTCCTGCTTATTTGTCAAATGACAGATTTTCATTTTTTGGTCTTGCATACTAGTGACATAAAAAAAATGACGAAAGAGAGAGAGAGAGAGAGAGAGAGAAATATATTTTATATATTATATATATATTATTATATATATATATATAGATATATATATATATTATATATCTATATATACAGAGAGAGCTCGAGAGAGAGAGGGAGAGAGAGAGAAAGGTAACTTTGTCTTCCTGACGCCACTGATATCTTGATGTTGTTTTATAGCTGTAACATTTTCTAGGTAACTTCTCAGTAAATGACAGAT
>NC_051428.1:12325118-12330118 GCF_015228065.2 Penaeus monodon | reverse complement strand
TGTTGATCACGATATCCTCTGGAATAACATGAACGATATGAAGTTTCCAAAACACATCACCCAACTAATAAAAGCCATGTATGTCCAACAACAAGTAACTGTAAGAACCACTTATGGGTTAGCAGAATGGTTCGAAGTCAAACAAGGAGTGCGACAGGGTTGCATTCTGTCTCCGCACCTCTTTAACATATATTCTGAAACAATTATGAGAGGTGCTCTGGAGAATTTTGAAGGAACTGTAGATATTGGAGGATACAAAATATCAAATCTAAGGTACGCCGATGATATAGTTTTGATTGCCAGCAGTATCACTGAACTACAACAGCTACTAGATAAAGTTAGAGAAGCAAGCGAAAAGGCTGGCTTGTTTCTTAATGCCAAGAAAACTAAGATCATGAGATTCAAAGATAACCGGCAATGAACAATGATGAACATGTTACAATCAATGGAAAGGTTGTGGAAAATGTGAAAGTGTTCACTTATCTTGGAGCTGTTTTAACTAATACATATGATGATTCACCGGAGATAAAAAGAAGAATTACCATTGCCAAAAACGGCACAGTTGCTCTCAATAACATCTGGAAAGACCGAAGCATTATCTTACGGACAAAGCTGAGATTATTGAACTCATTAGTTTTCCCAATTGCATCATATGGTTCTCAGTGTTGGGTGCTGAAGAAGATAGACAAGAAAAAGGTCAATAGTTTTGAAATGTGGTGTTACAGACGAGTACTACGTATTAACTGGACAGAGAAGAAAACGAATGATGAAGTGCTGAGAAAAATAAATTGTAAAGACCGGCTGTTGAACATCTTGAACAAAAGGAAATTAAAGTTTATTGGTCATGTGATGAGAAGTAAAAGTATTGAGAAAAACTTGCTGACAGGGATGTAATAGGAACAGAGGAGAGGCAAACCAAAGACAGACTGAGCGACAACATCGAAGATAATTGCAGGTTGTCGATGGTACAAGTGGAAAGAAAAGCGCGAGATCGAGTTGAGTGGCGAAGGATGGTGGAGAGGTCCACGGCTGCTCAAACATGAGCATACCGTTATTGATGATGATATATATATACTATTTGTATATATATATATATATATATATATATATATATATATATATATATATATATGTATATATATGAATATATGGGTGGGTGCTTCATGTGCAAGGTGATGTGAAGCAATGGTGTGGTAGACTAGATAGTGTTAAGTGCTTGCATGCCTTCTCTCTTGCAGCTGCCACCACTGGCTAGCCTAATGCGAAAAAGGGAGTAGTTCTGCATAAGCCTCCCCTGCCAGTTCACAGCCTCTCTGTCATGAGACTTCTGCAGTGCCTCCTTGTGGCCACCCATGGAAACTGGGCACCTTGCGGTCCCAGGCTAAATTGTGAGGGATCTCGGAGCAGCAGGAGGCCCCAGGGGTATAGAGCCATGGCCTACCAGTGTGTGGACACGCCCTGGGTCCGTACTAACTCCTGCCTCTTAACCACCCTGGGGTAATTGGGTGGCTCGAGGGGAATTGGGCCTTGCCAACCCTCCTCCTTCCAGATAACTCACCGGCAACTACCTGTACAAATGGATATGCCAGGAGGAGGGATGCTGTCTCTCCCATCCAGCAAGCAAGGCGGGCTGTGGGTCCCGTTGGAAGGGCAAATGTTGGGGCACAGGATGAGAACGAGAGTTACTTGTCCTACATGCGGCCCGGGCAGGCGCCAACCCACCATGAAAAGCACTAGGGAACCCCACAGGTGGAGGGGGGGGTCCCACAGCCTGCCAATCCCACTTATTTGGGGCAACGTCGGCGGGAGCAGCAGAGATGGTGTGCACCCGGAGTGACCACCCAAGGTTTAACCTCAGGCGAGCTTTCCGGGTAGATGCTTGGAACATTGGTTGTTGCGGTAGGATGAGCGGTTACCTTTGTTATCAAGGGAATAGGAGCGACTGGGAGTTGAAGTGGCTGCCCTCTCAGAGGTGAGAAGACCTGGCAGCAGCACGATCAGCATGGGTAGGTACACCTACTACTGGTCGGTCGCAGCGATGGTCATCACCTCCAGGGAGTAGCAATAGCCATTTCCAGCCACCTTCAGCCCTCAGTAGTTGGGGTAACACCGATTGATAAGCATATTATGGCATTGAGACTGAAGCATGTCTTTGGCTTCATGTTTCTTACTGCTGTATATGCTCCTACTAATGTTTGTAAACTCGATGTGAAAGAGGTGTTCTACACCAAACTCTCATTATGGCAGACAGTTGCTCCCGGCAAGATATTTGCATTGTTCTGGGTGATTTCAATGCAGTATCCGGCTGTGTCCGAGCTGGCTATGAGATGTCTATCAGTCTCTGATTGTTCACAGAACTTGATAACCTGACGGACCAGTTGCTCTGTGGAGTTCTTCAAGAAACACTCGAAGCAGCCCAGGAGTCCATTGGTGTACGCCTGAGGGCAAGGCAGAATTTTATCTTTCTGGAGACGTAGGCCACCAAAGTGTGTCACATGGCTTGGCTGAATGGCAACCAGGTCTTGCGTTACTCTTTGGTGCATAGGGCTCGGACACTGCTGAGAAGGGACAAGGAACAGTTTTTTAACTCATCAGGAATCTTGCTGAGGAGGTTGAAGGCCATTTCTTGGTAAACGACTTTTGCCCTGCCTACCAAGCCAAGAGAAAGCTGAACTCTAAGCCTTCCTTGCAGATGACTGCAGTCCGCTTGTAAGGTTATGTGAGAGAGGAACCCAAAAGAGGTCACCCGTGAGGCGGGAGGCTTCAGGGTTAGGGCCAAGGAAAAGGAGGGCCCCGTTCGTTCCCCGAAAAAGGGGGTGAGGGGACTAAGCTGAAGGGTCAAAACCCACACGACCTCACAACAAAACAAACCCCGGAGATGCAGGCCTACCAAGAGCGTGACCAATCGAAGATACATGATAAAAAACAAATCTATAATGAACAAAAAGAACCGTGCAGACGCACCAAAGTAACCAAGTTAATAAGTAAAAGACAAATTTCCAGAAGGGGTTAAAATGATAAAATACGCCAGAAGGGGTTAAAAAAAACTGTAAAGCATGCCAGAAGGGGTTAAAAACAGTAAAAAAAACTACATTTACGATAAAACATGTAAAGGGGAAAAAGAGGAAAAGTAAAAGCTGAAACAAAAGCTGCAAAAAAGGCAGTAAGAAAAAAAATAAAAAAAAAGAAAAAGAAAGAAAAAAATTAGGAAAAAAAAGTAAAAGTCAAAGAAGCCCCATTTTTCACGTATGAAAAATTAAAAAACAATGGGCACGTCCGATTAATACCCTGGGAAATAAAAGGGGCAGTAAACCTTGTTTTAGATCCACGGTGTAAATCCAGCAGGTAAAACAAAGGGGAGTCACAAACAGTCAGAGATCCCTTTCCTTTTTGTGTCAAAACATGGGGGGACTTAACTCCCCCGGAGGGGGGACATAATATGTAATCAAAATTAAAAATTTTTAAAAAAAGAAATATCAAAGATAAAAAAAAAGATAAAAAAAATGAAATGTTAAAAGAAATCAGCAAGAAATTTCGGTTTTTGGTAAAAAAATACGCAAAAAAATCTGTGCGATTCATTAAAAAAAATCTTAAAATAAATAACCTTCACTTGCATAAAGGAAATAAAGGATGATAAATAAAAAAAACCCAAAAAAATAAACTGAGTTAAAAAACAAAAAAAAACGGATAAAAGAGCGCACAGCAGATGTGGATGTTTTTTTTCCCACACCGAACTTTTGTTAAGATGCATAATAACGCAGGGAAATTTTTTCTTTAAAAAAAGTACAAAAAGGTAAAAACAAAAGTAAATACATGTAAAAACTAAGGGCCGCGAAAAAAAAAAAGCGAAAAAAGGCTGGGAGAGGGAAGGGTCCGGGGTGCTCGTCGCCCCGTGGTTTTGGCAGGTGCTGGGTAGGTAGGGATAGGATAGGAGCAGGGAGGGTGGATTAAGGAAAAAGGTGGACAAACGGGGGAAAAGGATGGAAAAGAGGAAAACAGTGCGAAGTAGAAGGGAAAAAAGAACAAGAAGGTTTCGAATAAGAGGCGTCGAGGGGAATGCGCAGGATCGGGGAGGATAAGGGGGATAGGGGGGTAGATAGGATAGACAAAAAGGTAAAACAGCGAAAAAACGGTAGAAGAGGGGAAAAACTACAGTGGAGGAGAAAAAAGGGAAAAAATGGGGGGAAGGGAAAAGGGGGTGCAAATGGGGTTAAAAGGTAGGAGTCGGGCGGGAAAGGGGGGGGGGGGATGATTTGGTCGGGGGGGGGGGGTTAAAAACCTCACACGTTTTTGGGAAATGGACGTCTCTCAATGATTTGGGGGTTTTAAAATTTTGGCTGAGTTTTTTGAGCAGCGTACCGGGTAGACCCAAAACTTAGCTTAGTTTAAGTGATATCACAAACCTGTGCCGACCCCCCCTCAACGGAACCTACTGCCCTAACGGGGTTAGGATGGGATTTCCAACTGAGGGGGGAAAGCTATTGGGGCATGGTCTCCCTCCTGGAAAGGAAAAAAAGGATCGCGGGGATGCAAAAACCCGTGGATTTTACCGCTCGCTCCCAGGCAAAGTTTCCACCCCATTCTTCTGAAATGGATCCACGACCACATGCTAAGCACCAAGACCGAAGCAGTTGGTTTTTCTCCGGGCGTCCACAATAGACAGAAACTAGTTTTTGTGAAAATTTGGGGAAACCCGTCGGAGTTGGTCGGGTTTGCTTGAAAACCTACACGCCCTCAAGAGGCGTCGACTCGGTGCATGAGAAACGCTATTTGGGGATCCTGAGACTCAGGGAAAATTTTGAAAGATTTTCCCTGATAGCAGGGCTGTAAACCCTTTTGAAGTGCTGTAAGTTGGTGGGGGCCTTCAAACTTTTTCCCCCTTTTAATTCAAAGGGGGAGCGAGCGTTCCTTGCCCCACTTTTAAAACCCTTTTGGGCTGGTATTGGGAGCAACACGGCAATATAGATCTAACCCTTTACTTTCCGTGATGTTGTACTATA
>NC_051428.1:12307618-12320118 GCF_015228065.2 Penaeus monodon | reverse complement strand
CTAGTGGTCTACGCACAAACGCACACACGTGAGCACACACATACTATATCTATCTATCTATCTATCTATATAATACATATATATATATATATATATATATATATATTATATATATATATATATATATATATATATATATGTATATATGATAGATAGATAGATAGATGATATAGTATGTGTGTGCTCACGTGTGTGCGTTTGTGCGTAGACCACTAGCTGAGGGTGTCAGATCTCATCGCAGGAGCCCCTATATAAAATATATATATATACTAATATATATTATATAATTATATATATAATTATATTAAAATATACCACCCCACACACCCACATACAACACACAACATCACATACACAACACCACACACACACACACCACACACCCCACCCCAAAAACACACACCCCATATATATATTATATATATATATATTATATAAATATTTTATATATATATATATGATTATGGATATATATGCGCATATCTTCTGTTATATATTCTGTCTATCTATCAATCTATATCTTTTTGTCTGTCTGTCTGTCTGCCTGAGTCTGTCTGTCTGTCTTCTGTCTCTCTATTTTCTATTCTCCAAGAATCTGGTGGTATGATAAAGGCGTTATCCCTCTCTTGGTAGAATAGCATAAAGACGAGTTTCAAAAAGATAATTTTTGACCGTGTGGAAGGCCATAAAATCGTCACGTTTCTAATTACAAGTAGTGGGGAAAAACACCAAATTAAGCTTTGCAACAAACCATGGAAATACTCCCCAATTTAAAACAGTAAATCATCATTGAAATAAAGCATTTTAAAGACCCAGAATGAATCAAAGAGACCATTAAGAGGGAAAGGCTATTAACAGAAAGAAAGGAGAAATCTGGGGATCTTGTGCATGGAAATCATAAATTTACGCTTAATGTGACTGCTAATCGGGCTGGAATCTTCATGAATCAGCATTCTGAGTGCAAGTGAATGGGGAATCAACACTGAAGACGTACTTGGGGTTTATCAATTCCCAGAAAGCAAAATTGAATCTAAGAATCTTGTTTTCTGACACTCACATGGAAAGAAATGATTATTTTTAAATTGATTATCATTATTTTTTTTTTTTAAAATTTTAAAAGCTCCATTGCTTAGAAAAAAAAAAAAAAAAAAACATCATGTCAACGCCCGGCTCATCATGTGGTTGTTATGACTGAAAAACTGTGAAAATTCGTTGGAAAACCCTTCCGTTAAGAATATAAAAGAAATGTTGTGTGTGTGTTGTGTGTGTGTTGGTGTGTGTGTGTGTATGTGTTATATTGTATATTATATATTAATATAATATATATATACACATATACACAAATACACACACCACCCACACACACACCACACCACACGGACTCTTTTTCAATCTTAAAGGAAAGGGTTTTCCAACGAATTTTCACGCTTTTCATCATACAACCATATTGAGCCGGTTTCGTTGACATGTGTTTTTTTTTTTTTTTTTCAAACAATGGAGCTTTAAAATTTTAAAAAAAATAAAAAATCAATATAATTCTTTTTTTCCATTGGGTCAGAAACAAGATCCCTTTGATTCTTTTGCTTTTTGGATTTTTAAAACCCCCGTACTCTTTAGTGTGATTCGCCCCTTTTATTGCACTCTGAATGCGGGTTCTGCAAGTTCCCCTGATTACTCACTTACGTAATTTTTGATTTCCTGCAAAACCCAGATTTCTCCTTTTTTGCTGTTAATACCTTTTTCCCCCCTTAAAAGGGGCTCTTTTATCATTTCTGGCGTCTTTAAAAAGCTTTATGCATGTATTTTCTGTTTTAAATTTGGGGGTATTTCCTGTTTTGCAACTTTAATTGGGTTTTTTTTCCCCCCTAAATTTTAATTTGAAACTGACATTTTATTGCCTTTCCCACGGTCAAAATTATCTTTTGAAAATCGTCTTTATGCTATTCTACCAAAGAATGGATAACGCCTTATCATACCACCAATCTTGGAGAATAAGATAGAGAGACAGACAGACAGACAGACAGACTCAGGCAACGACGACGACAAAAGATATAGATTGATAGATGACAGTATATATTCCCGATAGATATGCGCATATATATCCATATATCATATATATATATATATATATATTATATATTAATATATATATATATATATGGTTGTGTGTGTGTTGGGGTGTGTGTGTGTGTGTGTGTGTTGTGTGTGTATGTGTATGTGTGTGTGTGTGTTGTGTGTGTGTGTGTGTTATATATTTATATATATTTATATATATATATCTATATATATATTTTATCTATATATATATATAAAATGGGCTCCTGCGTGAGATCTCGACATCCTCACTAGTGGTCTACGCACAAACGCCCCAACGTGAGCACACACATACTTATCTATCTATCTATCTATCTATCTATATATACATATATTTATATATATAAAATATATATATATATATATTTTATAATATTTATATATATATATATGTATTTATATAGATAGATAGATAGATATATATGTATGTTGTGCTCACGTGTGTGCTTTTTGTGCGTAGACCACTGGCTGAGATTCGAGATCTCTCGCGGAGCCCCACCCGAGGGGCGCCGAGGGACCCCGCGAGGGCCCGAGGACCCCACGCATCAGGCCGAGCGTCCCCGCGCCGAGCCGAGAACAAAGGGCCGATCCAGGATTTGTCTTGATGATAAAGTTTTTATGTAATTGCATTTCAGGACAAGAGAAATTACTCCCTTCCTGCTTTATCCTGAAGGGAACCCAGCGTATGCTCCTGCCTCGCCTTCAGGGAAACCGGGAAATGATCTCTGTTGATAAGCCAAACTTAACATATTTTGTGGCCACGCAAGCATTTTCCGAATACCGATAATGGAACTTTCTATTGTCAAAGTTCAAAAATTTTTTGAACGAGGGGTTTCCCGCTTTACAGCCAACCGAGGGAGTTGTACCAGCTAAACAATAAGGCTGCGTGATACCTCATGATCCTCTTCTCAGAGAAAAGAAACTCCTGCTTATTTGTCAAATGACAGATTTTTTATTTTTGGTCTTGCTCTAGTGCTAAAAAAAATGACGAAAGAGAGAGAGAGAGAGAGAGAGAGAAATATAAAATATATATTATATATTAATATTATTATATAGATATAGATATATATAATTTTATATATCATATTTTACAGAAAAGGGGAGAGAGGGGAGAGAGAGAGAAAGGTAACTTTGTCTTCCTGACGCCACTGATATCTTGATGTTGTTTTATAGCTGTAACATTTTCTAGTAACTTCTCAGTAAATGACAGATGCTCTGCTGCAAGTCGCCGAATATTACTACCCCCGTTTTGCAGGAGACAACAGACAACCTTTTGCTTGGAATTTCTTATTAGACATCATGAAATTGTATAATAAATCAACACTATTTCATAACCAAGTTTCATGGTTATGTTACGTGATTGGATTTCTTTCAAAAAAGTCAAAAGTCGACCAGGTGATTAAAAAGTCTTATAAAAAACAGGTACAAAGACTATAACGATATGGTTTTTATATAAAGTAACTAAATCTGAGAAAATGATTTAATGCTTTTGCGCAAAGTATAACTAGCCAAGTCTGTTCTGTATTCTTAATTGTTCAGGTTTACTGCTTTTTTACTGTTCTTTTACATTCACTGTTCTTATGGCAAAGAGAGAGAGAGAGAGAGAGAGAGAGAGAGAGAGAGAGAGAGAGAGAAGAGAGAGAGAGAGAGAGAGAGAGAGAGAGAAGGGGAGATCATATATAACAGATGATCTTACATCGTTTGACAAAGCACCTAAATTCCAGTTGTAATCAAACGTAGCTATACCTTCTTCGCAATACCTTTTGACTGTAAGAACAGCTTTGTGAATTGTGTCAAACCCTTATGCTTCTAGCAAGGCAAATTTCAATGAAATATACATCTTTCTCTTCTTTTGATCCTAAAAAGTTGAAATGAAGGTGCCATTCCTTGCAGAGCCGAGT
Source organism: Penaeus monodon (assembly GCF_015228065.2). Lineage (NCBI taxonomy): Eukaryota > Metazoa > Arthropoda > Malacostraca > Decapoda > Penaeidae > Penaeus > Penaeus monodon. The sequence goes on along the minus strand of NC_051428.1, from coordinate 12,316,123 downwards.
CTTTATCTTTACGCTAGCCTTAGAAGTGTCTGAAATAAAAATAGAAAACGAGAGAAGAAAAATAATGTAACGTGTTTACTCGTGTAAAATCCCAAACTCATGGAACTGCTACAAGGAGAATTAGACGTTTTTGAAAAGGAAGTTAAAAAGGGCGGGATAAAGAATACTTTGTACACAGCATTTTATATATTTATATAATATATATATATATTATATATATATAATATAATATATAATTATATATATATATATATACATTTTATATATATATATATATTATAAAATATTTTATATTTTATATATAAAATTTAAAATTACATATATCATATACATACTACTATATATATATATATATATACCCTTCTTTTTTTAACGGTAGGTTCATGTCTGAGCCGCCGTGGCCCACAGCATGATCTTAAATTGTAGTTTTCATGTTGAAATGCTCTTGGAGTGAGTACGTGGTAGGGTCCCCAGTTCCTTTTCCACGGAGAGTGCCGGTGTTATCTTTTTAGGTAATCATTCTCTCTTCTTATCCGGGCTTTGGGCCCAGCACTGACTTTGGGCTGGTTTGGAAACCCAGTGGCTGGGTGGGCAATCGAGGTGAAGTTCCTTGCCCGAGGGAAAAACGCGCCGCCGGTGACTCGAACCCTCGAACTCAGATTGCCCTCGTGGCATTTTTGAGTTCGCGCTGTAAACCATTCGCCACCGCGGCCTTGGCGATCATGGGCTTCCATGATTTTTCTTGGCAAATTTAGAGCGGTGGTTTGCCATTTGCCTTCCGCCGCGTTGTTTTTATCGAGTCACCATCTCTATTTACCCAGCACTGACTTGGGCTGGCTTGGCCCCCAGTGGCCCAGGCAGGCAATCGAGGTGAAGTTCCTTACCAAGGGAAACAACGTGCCGGCCGGTGACTCGAACCCTCGAACTCAGATTACCGTCGTGACAGTCTTGATTTCCCACGCTCTAACCATTCGGCCACCGCGTCCCTATATATATATATTTTATTATATATATATATATATATTATTATAATATATATATATATATATACACATACAACACACCCCCCACACACACACACCCACACACACACACACACCACACACACACACACCACACCACATACACATACACACACACACACACACACACACACACAACACACACACACACACATATATATATATATATATATATATATATATATATATTATATATTTTATATTTTATATACTCACGTAAAATATGTAGATGTTTATATATTTAAAATTTTAACACAAAAAGAAACAAAGCAAAAACATTGAATACAATCGGGGATGTACCTGAAAATGTGGAGATATACGTGGATTATTCTGGTCTAAAATGCCTACATAAAAAATAACTATCAAAATGAACATAAATATAATACGGAAATAGAAAAGAATAGAAAAATTACTGAGTAATGATAATCTAAATCTAATCTAAATTCTTGATAGTCAAATAAAACCCCAAATCTTACATAATCACATTCGTTAATATTCATAATAGAGAAAGGGTTTTTTTTTTTTAAACATCCAGGAATGTACAGTATATTGCAGTTTACATCGATAGACGTGCATTGCAAATTTATAACTTAATGTATTCTTATAACGATTCAAAAGACATGACATATTTTTGTAAGAATATGCTAATAAAAGATCAATACTCTGACAGAGAAATACTTCCTTGTCTTTGTTGTCTTCTGCTGCCCAATTTTGACAAAAACACAACATATCAGAAAAACCCATACCTCTGAATACATACATAATATGTATACCTATATATATATTTTATATAATATATATATATATATATATTTTATATATTATGTATTAAAATATAAAATATATATTATATTTTATATATAAAATATATTATATATATAAAATTATATATATATATATATCCATTATATTGTGTTGTGTTGTGTGTGTATATATATATTATTTTATATTATATATATATATCTATATTTCTATATTATATATATATATATTATATACACACACCCCCAAAAACACCACACAAATATATACATAAATATATATTATATCTATATATATATATTTATTTTAAAATATATATTAAATTTATTTATTTATATAATATATATATATATATTATATATTATATATATATATTTATATATGTATATTTTATACATATGTATTATATGCATATATATATACATACATATGTATATATATGTATTTTATACATATATATATATATTATAAAATATATATATTGTATGTATGTAATTAATATATTATATATATATTATATATTTTATATTAATATTATAAAATAAAATATATATGTGTGTGTGTGTGTGTGTGTGTGTATGTGTGTGTGTATGTGTGTGTGTGTGTGTGTGGTTGTAAAGATTAAATATATGAATATACTATATATATATAATATATTATAATATATATATATTTTAATTTTATATCTATATATACTATATATATACATTATATTGTATATATATATATATTTTATCTATTATATCTATATATATATATATGTAATAATATATATTATGTATAAAATAATGCATTATTAATACATATATATATATATATATTAATATAATCATTATTTTTATAATATTATTTTATAAAATTATAATGTATATATATTTTATATATATGTTATATATGCAGATATATATGTGTATTATATATATGTTATTAAAATATATATATATATTTATATATATATTATTCTATTATATATATATTCTATATATATATTTACCCGACCGGCTTCTGTAAATGAATCTCTAATTTCTCTTATATTTTCTTCTCTTTTTCTTTGCATTAACCGAATTACTATCTGTTTTCTTCCTCCTATTCTTCGAAATTGCCAAATGTTCAGGACATTCAGTTAACCATTAGGGTTTATATATATTTTGTACATATATATATATATATATATATATATATATATATTATATATATGTTATATATTATATAATTATATATTATATATATATATATATATATATGTATGTATTTATATCATCATCATCATCAAGGGCTAACGGGGCGCATGGCCACATCCTCCCTTCGCTTCCAGCCACGAGATCCCTCATGCAAGACTCCGACAGGCCCTCAGCCCACCTCTAACCACTCGCGACGTTTTCGTCGAGCTGCCCAATCCTGACCTCTTGGCTCGTCTCACAGACCTTCTCCACCCAGGTTGGGTCTCGTAAAGAACAACCTGATGGGCGGTCATCCACGAAACGAGCTAGGTGACCATTTAGCATCATTGGCGTCCTGGATTATGCAAGTAACAGTACCTGCCAGTCTCACGGTGTAGCCAATCGCTTGACACGGGGTCCTGCCAACTGTAACCCATGTCCTGTGAAAGCTTGCCCACAGAAGGCATCAAGAAGAACTGCAGGCACTAGATAACGTCCAGGTTTCGCTTCCTACAGCAAACTGGCAGCATACCCTTGGTCCTTGTCTAGAACCGACTCTTAAAATTCACTTGTCGATCGAGTTCATGGCTCCTGTTCCAGATTAATGACTTCTGCCAAGAATATGACTATGCTACTAAGGTATGTAAAACTTTCTGTGACTTCAACATCCTCGCGCAAGCATGGATCGACTAAAGGGTTCCCCTAACGGGCCCAAAAAGTCCTGAATCTTGGTCTTGGTCCAGGAGACCTCTAGCCTAAGGGCTTCGCCTCATAGCTAAATGCATCAAGCCGCCACCAGTGCCCCCAGAGAATGAAACATATAGAATGCAACATCATCAGAAAGTCAGGTCTGAGATCTTGATATTGCCCAGTGTTTCTCCACAACCAGTCCATACAGGTGTTGAAAAGTTGTTGGGCAAGGACACAGCCTCCCCTCACCCTTGAATTAACGGGGAAGAGTTTGACAGCCCCCACCACACTTTACAGCACTTTCATAACGGTTTACAGCCCCTGCTATCAGGGAATAATCTGTGTCAGAATTCACCTGAGTCTCAGGATCCCCAAATACGATTCTCATGCACCGAGTCAGACGCCTTTTTGGGGTCGATGTAGGTTGCAAGCAATCCACGACCAAACTCACGACGGCGTTCCACAATTACAAAGCACTAGTATTCTGTCTATTTGTGGACTTGCCAGGAGTAAAATCCGACTGCTTCGGTCTCTGGTGCCTTAGCTGTGGTCGTGGATCCATTTCAGAAGATGTGGGTGGAAACTTTGCCTGGTAGCTGAGCAGTGTAATCCACGGTAGTTGTTGCAGTCCCAGCGATCCTTTTTCCCTTTCCAGAGAGGGATGACCATGCCCTCAATAGCTTTCCCCCCACTGTCAGCTTGGAAATCACCATCCTAACCTCCGTTAGGGCAGTGGGTTTCCTCGTTGAGGGGTTTGGGGTCCGGCACAGGTTTGTGATATCACTTACATCTAAGCTAACTGTTGCAGGGTCTACCTGGTACAGCTCTCAAAATACTCAGCTCAATTCACAAACCCCAAACTCATCTGAGATGATCTTCCATCCAATACGTGTGAGGTTTTCCCCTCCCCCCCCCCCGCCCAAACTCCTATCCCCCCCCCCCCTTTCCTTCCCCGACCTCCTATCCTTCTACCTTATTCGCACCCTCTTCCTTCCCCTCACTTTTTCCCTTCTCTCTACCTCCACTGTAAATTTCTCACTCTTTTTACTCGTTTTCCTCGCTTGTTCTACCTTTTATTCTATCCCTATACTATCCTGCCTCTATCCTATCCTTATCCTGCCCTGTATCCTGCCGCATTTCCCCTCGTACCCCTCTTATTCGCACCCTCTTCTTGTTCTTTCTTCCTTCTACTTCTGCACTGATTTCCCTCTTTTTCCCTTCCTTTCTCCCGTTTGTCCCACCCTTTTTTCCCTTTTAAACCTATCCTCTCCTGCTCCTATCCTATCCCTTCCTATCCAGCACCTGCCGAAATCCACAGGCGAGTCGAGCACAGCCGGGCCACTTCCCTCTGCCAGCCTCTTTTCTTTCGCTTATTTTTTTGTACTACGCTGGCCCTTATGTTTTTACATGTATTTTACATTTGTTTTTACCTTTTTGTACTTTTTAAAGATAAAGTTTCTGCGTTATCTATGCATACTTTAACAAAGATTCGGATGTGCGGATAACAACATCCACCTCTGCTGCTGCTGCATCTTTTATACGTTTTTTTTTTCTCTTGTATTTTAAACTCAGTTTTTTTTTTTATGGTTTCTTTTACTTATTCATCCTTTTTATTTCCTTTTACTGCAAGTGAAGGTTATTTATTTTAAGATTTTTATTAAAGAATCGCAGCAGATTCTGTTACGTATATTTTAATACCAGAACTGTAATACTTGACATAATTTCTTTAAACATTTCATTGTTTTTATAATTGTTTTTATCTTTGTATATTTTCTTTTATTATTATAATAAATTTTATATTGATTTACTATATTTATGTGCTCTCCGCCGTCGCGGAGTTAATGTAACCCCATGTTTTGACACAATAAAGGAGTGGATACTCTGACTGTGTTGTGACTACCCTTTGATTACCTGCTGGATTCTACACCGTGGATGCTGAAACAAGGTTTACTGCCCCTTTTACTTGCCCAGTGTATTATCTGGACGTGCCTATTTGTTATTTTACTATTTTACATACTGTGAACCATGTGTGCTTCTTTGACTTTTATTTTTTTACTTTCTCTGAATTTTACTTCTTTTACCTTGTTCTTTCTTGGTTATTTTTTATTCTTACTCGCCTTTTTATTGCAGCTTTTGTTTCAGCTTTTATTTTTTTTCCTCATTTTACCTTTTACCTGTTTTATCGTAAATTTTTAGTTCTTTTTACTTTTTTTTAAGCCTTCTGGCATGCTTTCAGTTTTTCTTAACCCCTTCTGGCGTATTTTTATTCATTTTTAAGCCCTTCTGGCAATTGTCTTTTACTTTTAACTTGTGTTACTTGGTGCCGTCTGCACGTTTTTTGTTCATTATAGATTTTGTATTTTTACATGTATCTTCGTATTGGTCACGCTCTTGGTAGGCTGCATCTCCGGGATTGTTTTTTCTTGTGAGGTCGTGTGGGTTCTGACCCTTTAGCTTAGTCCCCTCACCCCCTTTTTCGAGGGAAAGAACGGGGCCCCTCCTTTTCCTTGCCCTAAGCCTGAAGCCTCCCGCCTCACGGGTGACCTCTTTTGGGTTCCTCTCTCACATAACCTTACAAGCGGACTGCAGTCATCTGCAAGGAAGGCTTAGAGTTCAGCTTTCTCTTGGCTTGGTAGGCAGGGCAAAAGTCGTTTACCAAGAAAAGGCCTTCAAACCCCCTCAGCAAGATTCCTGATGAGTTAAAAAACTGTTCCTTGTCCCTTCTCAGCATTCCGAGCCCTATGCCCAAAAAGTAACGCAGACCTGGTTGCCATTCAGCCAAGCCATGTGACACACTTTGGTGCCTACGTCTCCAGAAAGATAAATTCTGCCTTGCCCTCAGGGGACACCAAAGGACTCCTGGGCTGCTTCGAGTTTTTTCTTTAAAAACTCCCACAAGCACTGGTCCGTCAGGTTATCAAGTTCTGTGAATCAATCAAAACTGATAGACATCTCATAGCCGCTCGGACACAGCCCGGGTACTGCATTTAAATCACCCAGAACAAAGCAATATCTTTCCGGAGCAAATGTCTGCCATAATGAGAGTTTTGGTGTAGAACCCTCTTTCACATCGAGTTTACAACTTAGTAGGAGCATTCGCGTAAGAAACATAAAAGCCAAAGACTGCTTCATCTCAATCAAATATGCTTACCCGGGTTTTTACCCCCTACTAGGGCTAAAGGGTGGCTGGAAGGGCTATTGCTCTCCCGGGAGGTGTACCATCGCTGCGCCGACCATGTAGGTTCCTCCCCATGCTGATCGTGCTGCTCGGTCTTCTCACCTCTGAGAGGGCCCACTTAAACCCCCAGTCGCTCCTTTTCCCTTGAAAACAAAAAACCGCTCTCCTCCGCAACAACCATTTCCAAGCATCTCCCCGAAGCTCCCTGAGGTTAACCTTGGTGGTCACCCCGGGGTGCAACCATCTCTGCTGCCCCCGCCGACGTTCCCCCAAATAGGGGGTTGGCGGCTTGGGACCCCCCCTCCCCTTGGGGGGTTCCCTATGCTTTTCATGGTGGGTTGGCCCCTGCCCGGGCCGCTTGGGAAAAAGTAATCCGTTCTCACCCTGTGCCCCAACTTTTGCCCTTAAAAGGGACCCCACCCCCTTTGTTTGCGGGATGGGAACAGCACCCTCCTCCGGGCATTCCTTTGTCGGTAGTTCCGGTGGTTATCGGGAAGGAGGGGGTTTGGCAGGCCAATTCCCCTCGACCACCCAATTCCCCCGGGGGTGTTAAGGGGCAGGATTATACGCCCCGGGCTGTCCCACACACTGGTAGGCCAGGGCTCAACCCCGGGGGCCTCCTGCGCCCCGGGTCCCTCAAAATTTACCTGGGACCGAAGGTGCCCAGTTTCCATGGGTGGCCAAAGAGCCTGCGAACCCTTCAAGAGGCTGTACTGGCAGGAGGCTTATGCAAAACTACCCCCTTTTTCGCTTAGGCTACCATGGGGGCAGCTGCAGAGGGGAAGGCATGCAACATTTAACCTATCTGTCTACCACACCATTGTTTTCACATCACCTTCCCCATGAAGCACCACCCTATATTCATATATTACATATAATATTATATAATTATATATATTTTTAATTTATTAATAAAAATGTATTATTATCATCATAAATAAGGGTATGCCCTGTTTAGCACCCGTGGACCTCTCCCCCACCCTTTTCGCCACTAAACTCGATCTCGCGTTTTTTCTTTCCACTTGCCCATCGAACCTCCCAATTTCTTCGATTTGTGGGGCCATCTTGCCCTTTGTTTGCCTCTTCCTCGTTCCTATTCCTCCCTTCCATTTTTTTCTAAATATTTTTTACTTCTCTCACATCCCAAAAAACTTTAATTTCCTTTTTTTTCAAGATTTCAACACCTCTTTAAAATTTTTTTTTTCTCGCACTTCACTTCTTTTTTTCCCCGTCCAGTTAATACTTTACTCGTCTGAAACACCCTTTTAAAAACTATTGACCTTTTTTTTTCTATCTTCTTCGCCCAACACTGAAACCATATGATCAATTGGGAAAATTTGGGGTTTTCAAAACTCAGCTTTGTCCGAAGAAATGCTTGGGTCTTTCCAATTTTTATTGAAGCAATGTCCTTTTTTTGGAAATGGTATTCTTCTTTTTATCCCGGTAAATCTCATATGATTGTTAAAAACGCCCCAAAGAAAAGTAAACACTTTCACTTTTTCCCAAAACCCTTTCCATTGATTGACTGTTCTCATTTTTTCTTTTCCCGGTTATCTTTAAATCTTCATATCTTTTTTTTTTGGGCATTAAAAAAAACCCACCCTTTTTCGCTTGCTTCTCTAATTTTATCTATAGCTGTTGATTCAGTGTACTGCTGGCAATCAAAACTATTCTCGCGTCCTTTAGATTTGAT
>NC_051428.1:12293065-12302518 GCF_015228065.2 Penaeus monodon | reverse complement strand
GTGGTGGGTGGTGTTGAGGGTGGTGTGTGGTGGTGGTGGTGGTGGGGGGTGGTGGTGGTTGGTGGGGGTGTGGTGTTGGCGGTGGTGGGGTGTTGATTGTTTATTGATTGATTGAGTGAGTGAGTGCGTGGTAGGGGGTGAGTAATGAGTGGAAAGTGAGTGAGTGATTGGTGGGGGAGTGGTGTGAGGGGTGGGTGTTGTGTGTGTGTGTGTGTGTGGTGTGGGGTTGTTTGTGTGTGTTGTGGTGTGGGTGGTTTGTGTTGTGTGTCCATGCGCGCGTATGTATAGTGTGCGGGTGTGATGTCGTGTGCAATGCGGTATTTTTTTGGTGTGAGTGTGTGTGTTGGGGTTGTTGTGTGTTGTGTTTAATGTTTTTGGGTGTGTGTGGTAAAGCGGGGTTTGATATGTAAGAGTTTATAAGGGTGTGGTAACAAAAACGACTGTGGTTACTTATAAGCTACTATGTGAATGTGAGTTTTATAGGAATTCGGTAATTTACATAAACAGACTTCACAGCACAACTCATTAATCACGGGTGGGTCCCATATTCTTTGTTTTTTCAAATCCCTTTTCAAAAAAAACTAAAAAAAATACAAATAAAATCAGAACAAGACATAAAATGAATTCGGGTAATCTACTGATATTTTTTTAGCGACAAAATACGGCCCCTGTCTCATGTATGTCTGTAGCAGTTTTCTCGAAGCTTAAGGCTTTTTCTGAACGTTTCCGAAAACTTTAACCTTGATACCTTTCCCCCTTTACCCACTTTATTGGAACCTATTAAACGTCTTTTCGTTTGTATCTGTCTGTCTCCCTCTCCCTTGTTTAAAATGTTATACACTTCGGCTAACCAATCAGAGCGCCATATTTCCAATATATTTACTGTTTAGATAGGGTTTTATATTTTTCCTTTAAATTTGGGATAGTATTGTAAATTTTTCCCGTAAAAAATTTTATTATAAAGGGGCATAAATTTATGTGCCTTTTTAGCTACTCTTATAAATGTTCTCTCGAAATGGGAAAATTTTAAATCAGTCATGACGGTCGCTGCAAAGAAGGGTAAGAAAAAATTTTCCCTTTCGAGTCTATAACATGGTATTGACTTTGGGGGGACGAATTTTCAAAATTTTCTATACCTAACAAAATATCAAAAAAAAGGGTTTTTGATTAAAAACAATTAGCCAAGTAAATGCCCTTTATCGTTGGGAAATTATCCTGTGGATGGTTAGTCGGTACTTTTTTCCATTTAAATTTGAAGGTTCCACAAATTTAAAGTTGTAATTAAAAAACATAACCACTATTAAAGTATTAAAGGTTTTCAAATTTACTTTTTTTTGGAATTTGAAAAAAAGCTCTCCTTTTCTTAAAAATTTGTATATCAGTAAAAATTCGATGATATCGTGTTTTGCGGCGACCTTGATACTTTCAAACAATGTATCAGTGTTAGAGGTTTGGGGATGTTACAAGAAATGCCTTTAATTTCGCTATTCATTAAATTAAGTGTAAAACAGAAACTTAAAGGGGATAAAAGGGAAACTTGAAAACTTGTATATTCAGTTATGTAAAAAGTGGAAAATAAAACTCCAAGCCAGCTGCTTTATCTTGAAATAAAAAAAAAGACAAAACGGTCATAAAACATGATCTAACTTTTACTTAAATTATAGGATCGTTAAGAACAATTTCGTCACTGATTCGAAACCCGGGGTTTTTAGAAGGATTCGATATATCCTGTTGGAAAAAAATTTGGGTAGACATTTCTTACATAATAACGGCTATTTTGTATATGTAGATTATAAAGATTATATCGATTAATTACGTAATCTCTCGCAACAGCGGAGGAGTGACTATAGTGTTTTAAAAGCCTTACGTCACAAATCGTTGGCGGTTTTATGAATTTCGGTAATCTGTAATTCAGTAATTTTCCCCTCACGTGAGTTGCGGGGCCTTTGTCACGAGAAGTTCCATGCGTCAGTTACGCTTAATATAAATAGCAGTCAACCCTGAGTAATTAAAGTGTTCAAGCTAAGCTTTTTAGCGCATCTTCATCTTGTATTGCTTTTATTTAAAGATAGACTGGGAAAATAGGATATCATTGCTATTAGTATATAATGTTGTTTTATTTGTTATAATCTCTGTTTATTATATTATATATATATTATAATTTTATATATATATAATATATATATATATATATGAATGAATATGTAAGTGAATGTATGTGCGTGTGCGTTGTGTGTTGTGGTGGTGTGTGTGTGTTGTGTGTGTGTGTGTGTGGTGTTTTGTGTGTGTGTGTGGGGTGTAGTGTGTGTGTGTATGTGTGTGTGTGTGTGTGTGTGTGTGTGTGTTGGTGTGTGGTGTGTGTGTGGGGTTTTGTGAGTGCGTGGGGCGCGTATGCATGTGTGTGTGCACGTGCACATGTGCTCGTATTTAGTATGTGTATTGTTTGTATAATTTTACGGTAAAAAATTTACTACAACTATATATGATTTTAAAAAGTTTCTCATCCTGTGACTTAATTTGCTACAGTGTTTCCATGTTCATATTAAAGTGAATCCCCGAAATGTCCTCTCATTTGAAACGTGCACGTTAAAACAACTGCCTCTCCCTTTCCCCCCCCAAAAAAAATATAGTGAAATATATATATATAATATAATATCTATATATATATATAATATATATATATATATATAAAATATATATATATGTATATATATATATATATATATATATATATAAAATATATATATATATAAATAAAATCACTTATTTGCTACCGAAAGTTGCTTTGTGGATCCCCCCCTACGTTCCGACCTTAAGCCCTTGGGGTATCCTGAAGGCAGTGTTCGCATTCGAGGCAGTTAACTTGTACATTAATTGCTTGCTTTATCCTCTACTCATCGGTTCAGTTTGCAAGGTGGTATCCGAGTTTGCAAGGTGGTATCCGAGTTATATCTTGCCAGGTGTGTTGTCTACACCTGGGGCAGTATTAAAGAAATGTCATAGAATTTTCTTCGACAGATTAAAGGACTGCCTAAAAACGGCCATTAACTCAAAGATCGTCGTAGATTTTATCTTGATTTATCTAAACACTGTTCTTTGTGATCAGCGCTCTTGCTACATTTCAAAGCAGATATAGTATTCACTTTTAAAAAATGCCTATGGAGGGTCATTAACCGACGGAACCTTGACCTCACTCGCTCCCCCACACTTCCTGCAGCTGATACCCGATGCCACATGCTCGGGGGACGCTCACTGCATGTGCCCGGGATGACCCATTTTTTATCAGTTCGTGTCCCGCTCGACATGAAAAAGGGTTAGTCCAGTCTTCGCCCCACAGGGCTGGTTGGCCTGACCCGCGACCCCGTGCTCAGCGCTTACTCCAAGACATCGTCTCGTGTGTTCCCCTCACTGTGTTGAACTCTTCATTAATAAAGAGTCGAGCCGTTATAACCACTATCACTACTAACCAATCATAACCATTGTTTAGAGGCCCTCATAGCCTTTTACAATGCCCTGTAAAATTATTAAATTCATCAATGAGCTATAACTGCTCTTATAGTGAATTACAAGCATATACTGAATAAAACATTACAGATCTAACACTATCTTTTTACATGTTTATTTAATACATTTGTTATGACTGTGTCAGCTGAGAACGCGCGGGGACATTTGTATTTCTCTAAGAGAAAATTGCAATAAAATGGAAGAAACAGCTCAATTAACGTTTGGCAATAGGTAAAATAGTGGCATGAAAGTTTATATTACAATCACTGTGCGGATTTACGAGTATCTTCAACTGTAAAATCGCATTACTGTCCCTATCGTCTGCGTCTCAAAAAGACTATTTAAAGGCAGTTTTTACGCCTGTGGAATACCTTCAGACCTGTCCCTTTAAAATTCGGCCTAGTCGAACACACACCCCACAAACACACACACACACCACACCACACACACTCACCACTACACACGCACCCACCACACACGCGCACATACACACACCCCACACACATAAAGATGTATGTATAAACATTCTTACATCATCGAAATGTTAATTTTCAAGATACCTCATCCACTTAGCATTTTATTGTGTGGAGAATCATGCCATCTGTACATTTTTCAGTATTCGCCTCTAAAGCTGAATAAACACCAATTGCAACTTACGAAGTACTTCTTCAATTGCATCCCATTTTAAAAATAAACGAATGAATAGATAAAGAAATAAAGGCATTGTGAAATTAATGAATTAATGAATGAACTGATAGTGAGATTAATGCATAGATAAATGAATAAAGAATGGAATTACAAAAATGCATAAATAAATGAACAATGGAATGATGAAAGAAATTAAGAACAACCAAATAAAACAGATAAATAAAAAAATCAACATATAGAAAGATATAATAAATTGAAGAAAAATACATACGAAATAAAGTAGAAAAACGACAGAAAAACCGATAAGCTAAAGGGAGAAAAGGAATAAAAAGAAGAAAATGGCTTTAGTCCGGCAGTTGGAACTCGAGATCCTTGGAATGGGAATGCGGTAATTTTGGGAATTCAGCACAATAGCCACTGGGCGTCTACTTAAATGTCTGGCGGGCCTGATTTGGATCAGAAACGGAGGCTGTGTATATGTATGCGTCTTTGAGTTAAGGAGTGTGTATGTGTGTGTGTGTGTGTGTGTGTGTGTGTGTGTGTGTGTGTGTGTGTGTGTGTGTGTGTGTGCGTGCGTGCGTGTTTGTTTGTATTCCTGACCTATATCTGTATATATTTTAGTAAAGATTACATGATTTAGTAAACGTCCCACATTATTCAATATATCTTTATATCATGCATCACATCCATTATACGCTATCATATTCACTTTATCATATATCATTCGTTTTTACTCTGCTATTTCAAACCGATGCAGTTTATCTAAACATGTTGGCGTTGGTAGTATTAATCGCGTTTACATTATTCAGACTTTCCTTTGTTTTAAACATAAGGTACAAACTAAATTAATTGAATGATTTCCTTTACATCTTTTAATCTCTTATGCTGATCAACTTTCATTGTGACTGATTTGAAAACGGCTAGTGATAATAATAATAATCTTCATGGGACTCCCATGCATCATGTAAGTGTGTGTGTGTGTTATATATATATATATATATATATATATATGTATATATATATATATATATATATATATATATATATATACATATATATATATATTATAATATATATATATATATATATATTTTTTTTTTTTTTTTTTTTTTTTTTTTTTTTTTTTTTAAAAAGACACACATGAGTAAGACTACATTGAAAACATAAGATTTTAAAAAGCCACACACAATCTTTCTATTATTTTCCATCCCCCCTCACCTCTCTCTCTCTCTCTCTACTTTTGTTTATTATATACATTATATATATATATAATATATATTATATATAAAAATTATACTTTTATATTTTTATTTTTTATATATAATATATATATATATATAATATTATATTATAAAGGGGTGTTGTGTGTATATGTAATAAAATAATCTTCTTTTAACGGTGGGGTTCATGCCCTGAGCCGCCTGGTCAGCATGATACTTAATTGTATTTTTCATGTTGTGAGGGCTTGGAGAGACCCGTCTAGGGTCCCCAGTTCCTTTCCACGGAGAGTCCCGGGTGGTCCCTTTTAGGTAATCCTCTCTATTTTATCCGGCTTGGGACCGCACTGCCTTGGGCTGGTTTGGGCCCCCCGTGGCTAGGTAGCAATAAAGGTAAAGTTCCTTGCCCAAGAAAACCCACTCGCCGCCGGGTGACTCAAACCCCTCGCTCAGTTTCCCCGTCGTGACGTCTTGAGTCCGGCGCTCAAAACCATTGGGCCACCGCGGCCAATGGTTGGAGCGCCAAAAGAAAAACATTCATCAGTTCTTTGGGGTTTTCATTTTTTTTCTCTCCTTTTTTATTTTTAATTTTTTTTTTTTTTTTTGCTTTATCTTTTTCATTTTTTCTCCCAATCAAATTTCCCAAAGTGAAACATCGCAGTCGAGGTCGTCCTCGACTGCGTGGGTCGTCCTCGTCCTCCCCCTCGTCAGAGAATCCTGGCTTCGCATCGAGGGCGTCCCCGTCCTCCTGCTCGTCCTCCTCGTATATATATATATATAAATTTTTATTTATATATATAATATATATAATATATATATATATATATATAATATTTGTATAAATATAATATATTTATTTAATGATATATATATATATATATATATATATTAATTTAATTATATATAATTATAATATATATTATAATATATATATATTATTATATATATAAATATTTTAAAATTTTAAAATATATATATATATATATATTAAATATATTTTATTATATTAATATTATATATATATATATATTATAATTTTACGAGGAACGACAGGAGGACGAGGGCGACCTCGATCGAAACCGGACTCCTCTACGAGGAGAGGGCAGGCGACCCCACGCAGTCGGGACGACCCCGACTGCATTGTTTCACCTTTTAGGAAATTTATTGGAGAAAATGAAGATAGATAAAGCAAAAAAAAAAAAATAATAATAAAAAAAAGAGAGAGAAAAAAATGAAAACCACAAAAAACTATGAATGTTATTCTTTTTGGGGCTCCAACCATTCGGCCGGGGGGCCGAAAGGTTTTAAACGCCGGGCCAAGACTTCACGACGGCAATCTGATTCGAGGGTTCGAGTCACCGGTCGGCGAGTTGTTCTCTTTGGGGAAGGAACTTTACCTTATTGCCTACCTGCCCGGGTGGCCAACCAGCCCAAGGCAGTCTGGTCCCAACCTGGGTAAAATAGAGAATGATTACCTAAAAAGGGACCACCGGACTCTCCGTGGAAAGGAACTGGGGGCCCAGACGTCTCTCTCCAAAAGCCACAACATGAAAAATACATTTAATATCGCGTGACACGGCGGCTCAACATGAACCTACCGTTAAAAAAAAGATTATATATATATACTTTCACACACCACCTCTATTATATAAAATATATATATAATATATATATATATATTTTAAAAAAAAAATATAAAAAAAGTATATATATATTATATATTATTTAATATATATTTATATATGTATATTATATATACATATGAGGAGAGAGAGAGAGGTGGGGGGGGATGGAAAAATAATAAAAGTTAGTGTGTGTCTTTAAAATCTTTGTTTTAAATTATCTTACTATGTTGTCTTTTAAAAAAAAAAAAAAAAAAAAAAAAAAAAAAAATATATATATATATATATATATATATTATATATTATATTTTATATATATATATATTATATATATTATTAAAAATATATATTATATATAATAATATACACACACCACACTTCATGATGCGGGGGAGCCCCCATGAAGATTTTTATTATTATCACTACCCGTTTTAAAATCGCCCCACTAAAAAGTTGATCACATAAAGATTAAAAGATTAAGGAAACATTAAATTAATTTAGTTTGTACCTTAGTTTAAAACAAAGGAATTAAAAATTAAACGCGATTAATACTCCCAACGCCAACATGTTTTAGATAAACTCATCGGTTTTGAAATACAATAAAAAAGAATGAATATAAAAGTGATATGATAGCGTATAAAGAGTGATCAGATTAAAGATATTTGAATAATGTGGGGCGTTTACTAAATCATTATCTTTACTAATATATAAGATTAGGTCAGGGTACAAAAAAACCGCACACACACACCACCCACACACCCCACACCCCACACACACACACCACACAACACACACACACACACCCCCCATACACACTCCTTACCAAAGACCATACATTACCACCCCCCGTTTCTGATCCCCAAACAGGCCCCCCAGACATTTAAGTAGACCCCATGGGTTATTGTGCTGATTTTCCCCCAAAAAACCGATTCCCATTCCGGTCTCGAGTTCCAAATGCCGGCAAAGCCATTTTTTTTCTTTTATTTTCCCTTTTCTCCCTTTAGCTTATGTTTTTCTGTCGTTTTTCTACTTTTTTCGTATGTATTTTTTTTTCAATTTATTATATTTTTATTGTTGATTTTTTTTTTTTATCTGTTTTATTTGGTTGTTCTTAATTTCTTTCATCATTCCATTGTTCATTTATTTATACATTTTTGTAATTCCATTCTTTATTTATTTATCTATGCATTAATCTCACTATCAGTTCATTCATTAATTCATTAATTTCACAATGCCTTTATTTCTTTATCTATTCATTCATTTATTTCTAAAATGGGATGCAATTGCTACAAATTGAAGAAGTACTTCATAAGTTGCAATTGGCGAACATTCAGCTTTAGAGGCGGATGCTGCAAAATGTACAGATGGCATGATTCTCAACACAATAAAATGCTAAGTGGATGAGGTATCTTGAAAATTTACATTTCGATGATGTAAGAATGTTTATACATACAATCTTTATGTGTGTGTGTGTGTATGTGCGCGTGTGTGTGTGGGTGCGTGTGTATGTGTGAGTGTGTGTGTGTGTGTGTGTGTGTGTGTGTGTGTGTGTGTGTGTGTGTGTGTGTGTGTGTGTTTGTTTATGTGTGTGTGTTTGTGTGTGTGTGTGTTCGACTAGGCCGAAGTTTAAGACAGGTCTGAAGGTATTCCACAGGCGTAAAAACTGCCTTTAAATAGTCTTTTTGAGACGCAGACGATACGACAGTAATGCGATTTTACAGTTGAAGATACTCGTAAATCCGCACAGTGATTGTAATATAAACTTTCATGCCACTATTTTACCGATTGCCAAACGTTAATTGAGCTGTTTCTTCCATTTTATTGCAGCTTTCTCTTAGAGAAATACAAAAGTCCCCGTGCGTTCTCAGCTGACACAGTCATAACAAATGTATTAAATAAACATGTAAAAGATAGTGTTAGATCTGTAATGTTTTATTCGGTATATGCTTGTAATTCACTATAAGAGCAGTTATAGCTCATTGATGAATTTAATTATTTCACAGGGCATTGTAAAAGGCTATAGGGCCTCTAAACAATGGTTATGATTGGTTGGTAGTGACAGTGGTTATAACGGCTTGACTCTTTATTAATGAAGAGTTCAACACAGTGAGGGGAACACACGAGGCGATGTCTTGGAGTAAGCGCTGAGCACGGGGTCGCGGGTCAGGCCAACCAGCCCTGTGGGGCGAAGGCTGGACTAACCTTGTCACGTCGAGCGGGACACGAACTGATAAAACTGGGTCATCCTCAGGCACAAGCAGTGAGCGTCAACCGGGCACGTGGCGTTGGGTATCAGCTGCAGGAAGTGGGGGGGGAGCGAGGTGAGGACACAGGTTCCGTCGGTTAATGACCCTCCATAGGCATTTTAAAATGTGAATACTATATCAGCTTTGAAATGTAGCAAGAGCGCGGCTCAAGACAATCAATAGCAGTGTTAGAAACTCAAGATAAAATCTACGACG
>NC_051428.1:12278065-12283065 GCF_015228065.2 Penaeus monodon | reverse complement strand
CCCTCTGTCAAGGTTTCATATAAGTGACACTGAGCTAGATCTCTGCCATCAATACAAATACCTTGGGGTGATTGTCAATGATGCAGAGTTCATCAAAACCTGAAGAAAAGGCTGTGGGAGCGGCTGAAGCCACTTAGGACACTTGTTGGCAAAGACCATGGTATCAATGTCAATATTGCAAGACTCTTTTACTTGTCATACATACGGTCAGTCATAGATTATCATACCTTGCACCTAGTGTTGTTCAAGGATTCAGAGTTGACTAGTTTAGAACAGATACAAAATGAAGCCATGAGGATCATTCTTGGTGCCCCTAGAACAACAAGAATTGTGAATATGAGAACCGAACTAAACTTACCCTCTTTTTACGAAAGAATATTATATATAAATACCACATTTGGTGTCAAATCAATTATAGAATCCCTCCATTGTACAGAGTTCCAAGGACAACTAAAACACAGAACAGAAGAGCTAACTTTGCATGACAACACCGATTCATACTCAAATCCATGGATACAAGTAACATGTAAACACTTATCTCAGCTGAACATACCCATAACTAAGACCCTACATGGACGTTCTGTACCACCGTGGAAAATGTCGGACCTAAGTGTATATTATACGACTGCCCCCCAAAAAGACAGTGTCCCCCCCTGCTATACTTAAGCAGTATGCACTTGCAATTATAAATGAGCATCTTGAAACTCTGTCCAATGCATATGATTGCTACACTGACGGGTCCTTGCAGTCTGGGAGTAGAGCAAGATGTGCTTTTGTTGTATATAAAAAACAATATATTGAAGCACCAGGATTGTAGGAGGGTTCATGACTGGGCTAGCACTGCGCAAATTGAGTTGGCAGGAATACTCATGGCCACCGAATTTCTATTGAATCAAGGCTCGGGGGTAATATTCTGTGATTCACAGAGTGCTCTCCAGGCTCTGAACACTATAGACAAAGGTGCAGTTAATATCGCAAATGACATCAGGATAAATGTGTATCGTGCAAAAGAACGAGGCCATGATATACGTTTTGTGTGGATTCCATCGCATGTTGGAATCCCCAGGCATGATCATGCTGATCGCCGGGCAAAGTCAGCATGTGACAAGCAAAGTGTGGATATAGATCTTGGGGTACCTATTTCCAGGATTTTATACAGTATTAAAGCTTCCTTTAAAGAGGACTTGACTGAGTTGATTAATTCTCAACGCCCTGAAAGCTGTAGCATAAAGCACTATGACCGGTTTGGGCAAGATTCATTCACCTATGGTTTATATAAAACAAGAACAAGGCAGTGTGATATTGTGACCGCAAGAATCAGGCTTGGATATAGATTGTATTGGCAGCTCAGTACAGTTTGTAATGTCGAAGAAACTAAGTGTAAACTGTGTAATGAAGAATATAAGCGAACACTTGTACATTATATCTCAGAGTGCCATGTGTTACAGCCTTTCAGACCACCTAGCATGAGGTATGGAGAACTATGTAACTATTTCATATCCTCTGATGTCTTAGAAGATATACTTTTATTATATCCTAAATTTGGAATGTAGCACCACATTACTGCATATCAAATGTAGCAATGCCTTTCCACGCCCAAGCTGTACGCCGGCGTGGCAGATGAGTAGATAAACGACTGTGTAATTGTTCCTTTCTTTAATTGATATAGTACTTATCATAATAATGTTATAGCCTAAAATTGAAATGTAATACCATTATATGTTATATCCATGCATCAAATGTACCACAGCTTGCCCACGCCTGTGCTGTTAGCCAGGGTGGTAAATAAAGAACTAAACTAATTACTTGTACGTATCGAAAGATGGATGGGCGACCGATAGCCATTGCTACTTTAAGAACACCATCATTCCTGGCTTGCACTATGTACTTTGATAAATATACTTACTCAAATTACAAGATCATTAAAGCTTATTTCACTATAATCCGCTATTTTGATCACCAAGATGAAGTCCCAGCGTTAAGAGGAGATTTGAACTTGTGAAAAAAAGGCTTATAAAATGGGTATGGCTCAAAGTTTTCTTTCAGTTACGTAATGATTTTACTATTTTCGAAAATAACAATGCGGTATTGCTTAGCCATTAATATAGAATTAGAGTTTTATCATTTGTTAAGATACACATCTTGCCTCCTGTATTCCTTAGAGCAAAGGTGTATAATTAGTTGGTTCTTACTTTTTCGGGCAGTGGCTGCTGCAGGTTGAAGCGGGAGGCGCTCTAGACCGGGGCTATCCTCTATTTTTTGTGTGTTGCGACTCATAATTGGCTAATTGAGTGATACTACAGCACGCTTCGATTGAGGTACTTGGTTGCGAGAACAGTTAATTAGTGGCCAGGTATTCATGCTAATGTGTATATATATTCGAGCAAGTGAACGACATGCTGGTGCTCTCCTCTTCGTTTAATCTATTTTCAGGAGTGGTTTTAATTTTCAAGTCCGCCAGCAAAGCAAAATTCTTCATTTTTTACGTGTGTCTATGTAATGTTCTCAATAAAATTGTCTTAAAGGAACTAGTTTACCGTTCCTTTATAGTATTTTTCTATCTAATAAAATCTGACTCATATTCTTGTTTTATGAACACTAGACTTACAATTCTTCAATTTGTAATAAAAAAATTCTGGTGTTCTGTGATCTTCTTATCTTATTTCGCAATTGAATAAATAATTAGGCTTACTGATGACTTGGAAGTGAATAAGTAATTAAATTGAATAAATAATCATGAATATTCTGAGATAACACGGGTGAAATTCCCTTGCTCGTCTTCCCCGCTCACGTTACGTCTTACAATTTTTTGTATTGGTTTGGTTATTTAGAATCATCCGCCGCGTCCACAGCAAAGGTCATTAGCGATGGTTTTGTCTCGCTGGTTCACATATTCTACACTACAAACACTCCAACATTCGTACATAATCTTTTCCTCTTTTCCACAATCCGCTTACACATTATCTTCTCCCAAAGCATACCTCGGTCCCGTACGTATCAAACGGGTGGTGGCAGTGAGCGCTACTCTTATATGCTTCTGTCCCCACTCGGCACGAATGATAGAATAACAGTATTGGTATGGAATGAAGATCGTACACTACATAATGACATTATATTACACTATAATCATCCACTAATAGTAACAACAAAACAACAACAACAATAATAATGATAATAGTAATAATAATAATAGTAATAATAATTATAATTATAATTATAATTATAATTATAATAATAATTGTAGTAATAATAAATCAACATATCAATAAGGATAATAATGACAATATCAATAACTATGATAATAAAAATGATAATAATGATGATGAGGAGGAGGATGATAATGATGATGATGATGATGATGATGATGATGATGATGATGATGATGATGATATAGATGATGATGATGATGATGATGATAAGGAGGAAGAGGAGGAGATGTGATGGTGATAAAGATGATGATGATGATGATGATGATGATGATGATAATCATGATAATAATAATGCGAAAAACTAATAACAACAACAATATCAGTTACAATAATATTAGAAATAACAACAATATTTGTAGCAATAATATTACAAATAACAACAATAACTTTTAAAATGTTACAAAGACAGATGCCAGACGTGTTCATGGAGAGAGAAAGATACGGAGGAAGAAAGAAAGAGAGAAGAGAGAAGAGAGAGAGAGGAGGAGAGAGAGAGAGAGAGAGAGAGAGAGAGAGAGAGAGAGAGAGAGAGAGAGAGAAAAGAAAGAGACAGAAAAAGAGAAAAAGAGAAAAAAGAGAAGAGAAAGAGGGAGAGAGGGAATATATATATATATATATATATATATATACAATCATAATCATCCTCATAACAGTAAACATAATTACATTTATAGACATAAAACAAGAATAATAATGATAATGATATTAATTATACTATAATGATAATGATAACCATAATAATTAAAGTGAAATGAAGTAATATAAAAAAGTCCTCCCGGGCTTAATCGTCGCAATTAAAAGAGCACAATAGACTGCGCCGGACACTTCGTATGAACCAATTCACTTGCGATGCAGCCGTTGCGATTGGCTCTTTGTCTCTCTGTCATGCGTTCGTTAATGACTGCTGATTGAAGAACTTTCTTAATTAGAAGCGAACGCGATTAATTCCATTTTATGATTTTTTCTCTGTCCGTTGATCGTAATCCTTCCGGGAATTCCTGGTAATTCGGTCAAGTTTAGGAAATTTGCGCCGATTGTGAGTGATTGGGAAGGACTATGGGTGTAAGACAATGGTTCTTAAGCTTGGGGGATGCTCGTAATTTCCATGAGGGCGCGAACTCTAGGAGAGTATGTAGGAATTTCTCTCAGTTATTCGCGCAAAAGTAATAATTTAAATGTTCAATAGTCCATTTATGCTTTCTAATTTCTGTTATTATTGAACAACTTCGCTATCCCTCAAAACCCATCAGCGCGGTGGGAATTTTATCGAGAGATGCAAGGGGGAAGAATGAAGCAATTCCAAGAGGGGATATAACAGAAAGGTCCAATTCCTAGAGGGAGCATGACAGAAGCCCCTATTCCTACAGGGGGGCATGACAGAAGATCCAATTCCTAGCGTGACAGGAAAATCCCAATTCCTAGAAGGATCATGACAGGAAACCCTATTCCTACAGGGGGCATGACAGAAGATTCAATTCAATTGGCAGGAAGACCCCATTTCCTATAGGGGGTGTGGCAGGGAGACCCAGTTCCTACAGGGAGTATGATAGGAAGACCCAGTTCCTAGAGGAGGCGTGCGTAGGACCCCATTCTTATTGGGGTATACAAATCCCATTCCTACAAGGGGCGGGCAGGAAGACCCAATTTCTAGATGGAGCGGGAAGGAAGCAAAGTTCCTAAGGAGCGTGGCAGGCAACCAGTTCCTGGCGTGAAAGATAAAAAAAAAGAAAGAAAAAATATATTATTATATTACTTATTATTATATATATTATATTATCATTATATTATTAT
>NC_051428.1:12270243-12277965 GCF_015228065.2 Penaeus monodon | reverse complement strand
ATATAAAATGTATATTTTATTAAATTTAGTTTATATAATACATATATAAACATATATACAATGTTGGGGTTTTGGGGTGTGTGTGTGTGTGGGTTTTATATATATAATATTTTATATAAAAATAAATAAAATATATATATATATATAATATTTTATATATATTATATATGTGTTTTTTGTGTGGGTGGGTGTGTTGTGTTGTGTGTGTGTGGTTCATCCCGTAAAATTTTATGTATATTTTATATATATATATATAATATTATTTTATATAAAATATATAATTATATTTTATATATATATATTACGTATTTTATGTATTTTATTTTATATATTATATGATATTAAAAATATATATTATTTATATAAAATTTTATAACCACATATATTAAAAAATACATATAGGGATTTTTATAAATTTTATTATATATATATATTATATATATTTAAAATTTTATAATATATATATATCTATATATATATAGTATTTTATATAAAAATAAAAATAATGTTTTGTATGCTTTTTGAAAGTCTGTATGTATGTATGTATGTTATGTGTGTTCTATTGTATTTTTTTGTGTGTATAATATATATACATATAAAAATACGTATAAATTACATATTTTAAAACAATTTTATATAATAATATATATAAATTTTATTTTAATTTTATATATATATAATATAAAAAAATTAAATATCATGTAATTTTATATTATATATATATATATATTTATATATACTATATATATTTTTTAATATATATATTATAAAATATTATAATATATATATATATATATAAAATGTATATATATTTAAAAATATGGGATGTATATACATTACAGAAAATATACAAAAGATTTATATATAAAAATATAGAAAATTTTAATATATTTATATACAATTATATAAAATAATATTATATAAAATATTTTATATAATATATAAAATATATATATATATTATATTATATATACACAAATCTATATATATATATATATATATAAAATATTATAAATATATAGGGGGTGTGTGTATGGGATGTATGTTTATGTATTAAAATTTTGTATGTAAATTTTGTATGTATTTATGTATGTTTGTATGTATCTTATTTGGGAGTATTTATATTTTGTATGCAATTGGGATTTTGCCCTGTAAAGTTTTATGGGGTTTTGTAATGTTTTTTTGTGTGTATATATATATATAAAATAGTATATATTTTAAATATTTTGAATATAAAAACACACACACCACACCCCCACACACACACACCACACACAAAACACACACATATTAAAAACCCATTTTTAAAAAAAATTTAAAATTTTATATATATAATATATATATAATTATATATATATATGTTATATATATATATAAAATATTATATTATATTTTAAAAATATATATTATATATATAAATTGCACACACCCACCACCCCCCAAAACAAACCCACCCGCCCCTACCTACATACATATATATATATTATATATTTTATATATAAAAAATTTTTATATAATATATATTATATATATATAAAATAATTTTTATATTTATATATATATATATATATGTAATTTTTAAAATAAAATAATTTTTGTTTGTATGTGTGTGTTGTGTGTGTTGGGGGTTTGTGTGTGTGCATATACAGTATATATATTATATATATATATTATATATATTAAAATTTTAAAATATACCCAAATTTTATTTTATTAAAATTTTAAATTTTAAAATGTTAAAAATATATATATTTATATAAAATTTTTAATATAACAAAATATATATAGTATATAAAATATTATATAATTACATCATCCTATACGTTTTTATATTTTTTATTTATATTTTATTAATATATATCAAAAAATTATAATATATAAAATCTATATAAAAACACACACACACATTATATTTTTTTATATATAATATATATATTATATATATATATAAAATAAAGATATATTTTTAAAATATACTTAAGTATAAAATATATATATATATATTATATATATTATATATAAATATTAAAATAATATATATATATATATATATATATATATTAAAAAATATTAAAATATATATATGTTGGGAAGGGAAAGGTTTTTCCCTGTAAAGAGTATTTTGTTGAATGTGTGGTCTATGTGTATTTTTTTTGTGAATTATATAACCCTAAAGAATACGTATAAATAAATTTATGTTATATATTATATAAATATTTATAATTTTATATATATATAAAATATATATATATTTTAAATATACAAAGTATTTATATATTAAAATATATATTATTATTAATATTTTATATATATATATATATATATATATATATTATAAAATATTAATTGTGTATATACATATCAGGAAAATATATATATATATTTTAGTAATTTAAAATATATAAAATTATATATATATATATTATTATATATATACACATATATATTTTATGCATCATAATAAAATATATATATAAAATTTTTATAAATATTATTTATAAAATATATATCTTGTAAAATGGGTGTAAAGTAAGGTTTTATTTATGTATGTATGGGATAAAATGCATGCCTGTATGTTGGGATGTATGTAATGTATGTTTGTATGTATGTATGTAAAAGCCTGTATGTATGTATGTAGGGATGATTATGTATGTTTATTTATGGTGTTGTATCTATATTTTTTGTATGTTATATGTTATGCGGGGGGCCGCGGTGGCCGAAAAGGTTAGAGCGGGACTCAGTCCCGGCACGACGGGAACTGAGTTTTGGGGGTTCGAGTCACCGGCCCGCGCTGTTTTCCCCCTTTGGGGAAAAGGGAAATTCCCTCGATTGCCTACCTAGCCACTTGGGTGGCCAAACCAGCCGGGCAGTGCCGGGGGAAATAGAGATGGTGACTCCATAAAAACACCGGGGAAGGGAAATGGAAAAACCACCGTCTAAATTGCTAAAAAAAAAAATCATGGAAGCCATGCTCAAGGCCGCGGGGCCGAAGGGTTGGAGGGTCGGATCAAGACGGGGAGACGGAATCTGAATTCGAGGGTTCAAGTCACCCCCAAACCACTTTTTCCCCTTTGGGGGCAAAGAATTTTCATTTTGATTGCCTCCCCTAGCCACGGGGTGGCCAAAAACCCCCAAGAAAGTGCTGGTCCAAGCCCGGATAAATAGAGAGAATGTTACCAAAAATCGTATCCCGCACTCTCCGTGGAAAGGGAAAACGGGGGGGACCCTCCCACGTACTCCCTCCAAGAGCTCAAACATGAAAACACAATTGAGTATCATCCCCTGTAAAACCCCACGGGGGCTCGACATACCCTACCGTTAAAAGAAAAAGATTTTTAAATGCATGTATGTATCATGTATGTTGTAGGGAGTGTATTTTTGTGTGTGTGTGGTGTGTGTTAATTTTTATATATATAATAATATTATATTATATATATATATATATATAATTTTAATATATATATATATGAATATAAAAACAACACACACACACACCCACCACACACACCCCACACACACACACACCACATATATAATATTATATATATATATATTTTATATATTATATATATATATATATATGATTAATATATATTTAATATTTTTTAATATATATTATATATATTAATATTATATATATTTTAAAATTTAATATTATATTGCACACACAACACAACACAACACCCCCACACCACACATCATAATATATATATATATAAAAATTTATATATATATAATATAATATTATATTAAAAAACTTTAAAATATAAAAATATATTATATAATATATATTATATATATATATGTAGTATGTATATATGTTATTATATAATTATATATATATAATATATA
The DNA here is from genome assembly GCF_015228065.2 of Penaeus monodon. Classification (NCBI taxonomy): domain Eukaryota; kingdom Metazoa; phylum Arthropoda; class Malacostraca; order Decapoda; family Penaeidae; genus Penaeus; species Penaeus monodon. The sequence continues at coordinate 12,274,113 of NC_051428.1, read as the reverse complement.
TATATATAATATATGTTATTATTATATTATATATATAATATATATTATATATATATAATAATATATATAATATATATCACTTTCAAAAAGTAATGGTTCTTTGGAGTAACTAATAAATGTGATGATAGTTTGATAATTAGATTTTAAAATGAACTTTTTGATTAATTAGCCCAAAACACGCAAAAAGTGGTTAATTCACATAGTTAAATATTCTTATCTAAAAAAAATCCATATTTTTCTTTGCTTTAACTTCCAATCACGAAGGGAAGGAGAGGAGAAGAAATAAACGAACCGATCATATTACTGAAAATTTTTATGCAAAAAAAAATTAATAGATATTTCCCTAGCAAAAACGTGGAAATCTATAAGTGTGAAATCGCACACTTTTTTCTCATCTAATACTTTATTTAGTTTATTTTCTGTTAAATCAATTTAAATTTTAAAAAATCTCAAGAAAAATATAATAAATTCAAAATCAAAAAGATTATCACCCCTTATTTTTTTATCCTCATTTTTTTAATTCTTTCATTTGTGTAGATCTCTAACTGGGGAAATTTATGAAAAAACGTTAACTTGAAAACGACATATACGAGCCAAGGGTGTCCACAACTTCTCGCTCGCGGCGGCTGCTCGTCGCTAAGGGTAGTTTTCTCGTACAGGTTAAAGTCTAAACGCGGTGAAGGGGGTCCCTTTTGTTTATTTCGTTACTCGCAAAATTTTTTTATGTTTTTTGGACGAACGCCCCAAAAAGGGTTTTTGCAGCAAAAAATTGTGAGCTACACTGGGTATTTTTTTGCAGCTGTTTTTTATATTTTTTTAGATTTTTCTATGACTACACACACAGTATACGTACATCTACGTAGAAAAGCACGTACACACACAACACACACCCCACCCACCACACACACAACCCCCACAAAACCACACACACACACACCACACACATTATATAAATTTTATATATATAATATAAATATATATATATTATTTTTTGTGTGTGTGTGTGTGTGTTTTGTTGGTTGTAAATAAAAAAATATTATTTGCATATTAAACAAATATATACATATTAGGATAATGATGAAAAAATGATTTTGATGAGATAATGATATGTGATATTTTATAATAATAATAAAAATAAAATAATAAAAAAAATAACTATAATAAAATAAATAATAATAAAAATAATAAAATAATAGTAATAATAAAAAAAAAATAATAAAATAAAAATAATTAATCAATATAAAAATAAAAAAAAGATATAATAATAATAATAATGGATAAGATATTGGTAAAATAATAAAATGATAATATGGTGAAAAAGAGATGATAATGATGATAGTAGTAGATAGTAAAGATAGTAAAGTAGTATAGTAAAAAATAAAAAACAGAAAACATTGGTAAAAATAAAAAAGAATGCGATAATATGATAATGATAAAGAAGAAAGAAACGATAAAAATAAAAAAATCTTAATAATAAATAATAATAAGAATAATAATAATAATAAAAATAATAATAATAAAAATAAGAATAATAATAATAATAATAATAATTATAATAATGAAAATGAAAATGATGATGATAATGATGATAACAGTAATAGTAGTAGTAGTAGTAGTAGTAGTAGTAGTAGTAGTATAGTAGTAGTGAGTATAGTAGTAATAAGAAGTAATTGATAACAGTAAGCATATGATAGATGATAACAAGAGTGCTGATACTAATAAAAAACTTATAAAGTAATAATATAATAATAATATTGATATGCTAATAATAATATGATATGAGTATAATGATGAGATAACCGTTTGATGATAATGAAAAACATCCTCGCATTCCTCATCTCTATTATACGTTTCCTAGAAAGACAGAGCCAGAGACAAAATACTTTTGATTAATGTGTCCTCAGCCACTGCACGGAGCTAGGCACCTACGTGTTTGTGATGTACATTGGATTAAACATTAATTGATTGTCATATAATGCACTGCTGACCTTTTCATAGAAGGACCCTACCCCCCTCTCTATATATATCTATCTATCTGTATGTACTGTCTATTAATCTATCTATCATCTATCTGTATAGATGTTATATATAGATATATATATATATATATATATTATATACATATATATATATATATATACATATCTATATATACTATATATATATATATATATATATAATATATCTATTATATATATAGGTATATATATATATATATATATATAGTATATATATATATATATATATATATATATAATACATATGTACAGGATAGATTGATAGTAGATTAATAGACACACATACAGATAGATAGATTATATGAGAGGGGTCTTGTCGTCTATTAAAATTTCATCTGCAATTATATGACAATCAATTATGTTTAATTCCAATGTACATCACAAACACGTATGCCTAGCTCCGGTGCAGTGGCTGAGACACTTAATCAAAAGTATTTTGTCTCTGTCTCTGTCCTTTTCTAGAAACGTATTAAATGAGATGAGGAATGCGAGATGTGTTTTTTCATTATCACAACGTATCTCATCATTATACTCATATCAAATATTATTATTCCATCATCAATAATTATTATTATTATTATTACTATATAAGTTTTTATATTATCCCACTCTTGTTATCATTATCATTATGATTACTGTTATCATTACTTCTATTACTACTACTACTACTACTACTACTACTACTACTACTACTACTACTACTACTACTATTACTGTTATCATCATTATCATCATCATTTTCATTTTCATTATTATAATTATTATTATTATTATTATTATTATTATTATTATTATTATTATTATTATTATTATTATTATTATTATTATTATTATTAATGATTTATTATTTTATCGTTTTCATTACTCTCATTATCATTTCATTATTATCAGCATTCTTTGTTATTATTACCATTATGATACTGTTGTTATTGTTTACTTACTACTACTATTCCTATCATTACTACTACTACTACTACATCAATTATCATCGTCATTTTCACCATCATGATCATCATTATTATTTTACCAATATCAGTATCATCATTATTATTAATTATTTATTATTATTATTATTATTATTATTATGATTATTATAGTATTATTAGTATTATTATTATTATATTATTAGCTATTATTATTATTATTATTATTTATTTTATTATTATTATTAGTATTATTCTCATTATTTTATTATTATTATTATTATTATTATCAATATCATCATCATCATTACTCTCACTCATCAATCATTATTATCATCTTATCCTAAATATGTATATATTTGTTTATATAGGCACATATATACTTATTTATTTTACACACACACACAAACACACACACCCACCACACAAATATATATATATATATATATATATATATATATATAGATATAATAATATGTGTGTGTGTGTGTGTGTGTGTGTGGTGTGTGTGTGTGTGTGTGTGTGTGTGTGTGGTGTGTGTGTGTTGTGTGTACGTGCATTGTACGTACGTATGTATGTACGTATACATGTGTGTGTATGTACATAGAGAAAATCTAAAAATATAGAACAGCTGCAAAAAACATATCCAGTGTAGCCTCACAATTCTTTGCTGCAGAATCACGTTCGGCGTTCGTCCAAAACCATAATAAACTTGACGACGTAACAGAAATAAACACAAGGGACTCCTTCACCGCGTTTAGACTCTAACCTGTACAGAGAAAACTACCCTTAGCGACGAGCAGCCGCCGCGAGCGAGAAGTTGTGGACACCCTTGGCTCGTATAGTGATCGTTTTCAAGTTAACGTTTTTCATGAATTCACCCAGTTAGAGATCTACACTAATGAAAGAATTATAAAATGAGGATAAGA
>NC_051428.1:12263730-12267643 GCF_015228065.2 Penaeus monodon | reverse complement strand
TTTTCTTTTTTAAATTATTATTATTATTATTATATTATTATTATTATTTATTTATTATTATTATTATTATTATTATTATTATTATTATTATTATTATTATTATTATTATTATTATTATTATTATTATTAATGATTATTATTATTATTATCGTTTTCATTACTCTCATTATCATTATCATTATTATCAGCATTCTTATTGTTATTATTACCATCATGATTACTGTTGTTATTGTTACTACTACTACTATTACTATCATTACTACTACTACTACTATCATCATTATCATCGTCATTTTCACCATCATTATCATCATTATTATTTTACCAATATCATTATCATCATTATTATTATTATTATTATTATTATTATTATTATTATTATTATTATTATTATTATTATTATTATTATCAATATCATCATCATCATTACTCTCATCATCAAATCATTATTATCATCATTATTCCTAATATGTATATATTTGTTTATATATGCACATATATACTTATTTATTTACACACAAAACAAAAAAACACACACACACACACACAAATATATATAAAATATTGTTTATATTATATATATATATATAGATATATATATGTGTGTGTGTGTGGTGTGTGTGGGGGTGTGTGTGGTGTGTGTGTGGGTGGGTGTGTGTGTGTGTGTGTGTGTACGTGCATATGGTACGTACGTATGTATGTACGTATACATGTGGTGTATGTACATAGAGAAAATCAAAAAAATATAAAAAACAGCTGCAAAAAACATATCCAGTGTACCCTCACAATCTTTGCTGCAGAATCACGTTCGGCGTTCGTCCAAAACATAATAACTTGCGACGTAACAGAAATAAACAAAACGGGACTCCTTCACCGCGTTTAGACTCTAACCTGTACAGAGAAAAACTACCCTTAGCGACGAGCAGCCGCCGCGAGCGAGAAGTTGTGGACACCCTTGGCTCGTATAGTGATCGTTTTCAAGTTAACGTTTTTCATGAATTCACCAAGTTAGAGATCTACACTAATAAAGAATTTAAAAAATGAGGATAAGAAAAAAGGGATGATAATCTTTTGTTTTAAATTATATATTTTCGTTGCAGATTTCTTGAAATTATAATTGATTTACAGTAAATAAACATACTCATAGTATTTAGATGAGTAAATAGTGTGCGAGTTTCACACTTATAGATTCCACGCTTTGCTATGTGAATATCTATTAATTTGATTTGCATCAAAATTTTCATGTAATAGAGGGTTTACGTTTATTTTTCTTCCATCTCATTCCTTCAGTGATGGAAGTTAAAGCAAAGAAAAATTTTGGATTTCTTTAGATGAATTTTTAACTATGATGAATATTAACTACTTTTGTTTTTGGCTAATTAAATCAATAAGTTCATTTAATATCAATTTCATCTATCTCACTATTATTAGTTAAACTCCAAAGAACCATTACTTTTAGAAAGTGCATAAATATATATAAAATATATTATATTATATTTATATATATATATATATAATAAGTAATTATAAAATTTATATATAAATTTTAATAATATATATATATAAAAATTATATATAACAAATACATCATACATATAAATATATATATATATATATATATAATATATATATATATATATTAATATATATATAAATATATATATACATACATATAATATATATATATATTATATATAATATATATATATATATAATATATTTTAATGTGGTGTGTGTGTGTGTGTGGGTGTGTGTGTGGGTGTGTGTGTGTGTTGTGTCTTTATATTCATATATATATATTTTATATATATATAATTTTATATATTTTAATATATATAATATATATATATAATAATATATATACACCACACACACCACACACAAAATACACTAACACATACATACATACATGATACATACATGCATACATATATTTTCTTCTTTAACGGTAGGTTATGTCGGCCGCCGGGGTTTTCACAGCATGTACTCAATTGTAGTTTTCATGTGTGATGCTCTTAGGTGAGTAGGGGTAGGGTCCCCAGTTCCTTTCCCCGGAGTGCCGGGATCCCCATTTAGTAACATTTCTCTTATTTATCGGGCTTGGACCAGCACTTGACTTGGGCTGGCTTTTTGGCCACCCATGGCTAGGAAAGGCAATCAAGGTGAAAGTTCTTTGCCAAGGAACAAGTGTGGTCGGTGACTTGAACCCTCGAATTCAGATTGCCGTTCGTCACAGTCTTGAGTCGACGCTCCAACATTCGGCCACGCGGCCTTGACGACATGGCTTCCATGATTTTTTTCTTAGCAATTTAGAGCGGGTGGGTTGCCATTGCCTTCCGCCGGTGTTTTTATCGAGTCACCATCTCTATTTCCCGGCACTGACTTGAGCTGGCTTGGCCACCCAGTGGCTAGGTAGGCAATCGAGGTGAAGTTCCTTTTGCCCCAAGGGAAACACGCGCCGGCCGGGGGACCGAACCCTCCAACTCAGATGCCGTCTTTGCCAGGACTTGAGTCCGACCGCTCTAACCATTCGGCCCACCGCGGCCCCCCCGCATACATATATACTACATACAATATAGTACATACACACTACATATAATAAAACATGCATAATACAACACTACTTTTTTACATACATCCATACATACATACTACTACATACATACTCATACAGCATGCATGTATACCATACATACATAAATAAACTTACATCACCAATATCTAAATAATATATATATATAATATAATATATATATAATATATTATAAAATATGATGATATATTATTGTGTATTTATTATATATATATATATATATATATTTTATATATATATATACTAATTAATATATATATTCGTAAGTATATAAAATAATATATATATATATATATATATACATATATATATAATATATATACTGAATTATTTATACGTTTTCTTATATGTATTTTAAAATTTTCACACAAAAAATACAACATAGACACACACATTCATACATACATACATACATACATGCAAAACATGCATACATACATATTTTATTATATATTATATATATATATATATAATCTATATATATATATTAATATTTTTATATATTATATATATATATAATATAATAATATTATATATAATAATATTATTGTGTTGTGTGTATATATATATATAATAATTATAATATATATTATATATATATAGAATTATATTATATATATAAAATATATATAAAATATTTTATATATATATACTATATAATAATATATATAATATATGTCTGTATATGACACACACACACACCACACACCACACACACACACATATATATAAATATATATATATATATTACATATATATATTTTATATATATATATAGTATATATATCATATATATAATTTTATATATTTTATATAAAATTTATATATATATATATAATATATATATAGTAGTATGTATTGCGTGTGGTTTGTGTGTTGTGTGTGTGTGTGTGCAATATATATATATATATATATATATATATAATATATATTATATATTATATATATATATACATTATATATATTTTATTGTATATATATTATATAATAAAATATATATATATAAAATATATATATATGTGTGTGTGTGTGTGTGGTGTGTGTGTGTGTGTGGTGTGGGGGTGTGTGTATTTATATTCATATATATTATATATATATATATTTTATATATTATAACACACACATCATATACACAACATAATACTACATGCATCATCAATGCATACAAATATACATACTACAAATATAGATACATACACACATACATAATACATACATAACATACATACATACAATAATACAACAACATACATACACACCCCACATATATATATATAATATATATATATAATTATATATATATAATGCTGTGTAATATAT
>NC_051428.1:12251230-12261230 GCF_015228065.2 Penaeus monodon | reverse complement strand
GATTAAAATAATAATATTAATAATAATGATGATGATGATGATGATAACAATAGTAATATCATTATCAAAAGTAAAAAAATAATAATAAAAATAATAATTATTATTATCATTATTGTTATTGTTTTGTTATCATTATTAATTATTATTATTATTATTATTATTATTATTATTATTATTATCATTATTATAGAAATGATAATAACAATTACAATATTAATATTATTTTTTTCAGTGTTTAAAAGTAATCGAAATAGCACTAATACTATAGTAGCAGAAAGGGAATGATGTATTAATTATCATTATATGAATCATCAATGTCACTTCGCTAACTATCATTATCAACATAATTCATTAAAAAAAACACGAACTGCTTTACAACGTAAGTGCACTTCACAAGAGAGAATGTAGCGAAAGATTGACATTCCTCAACCACTTGACAAGTCCTTCATTCTTAATTAAATTTCTCGAGCAAAGGTAACTAATACATCCTCATCAGTATTCTGGTTTCGCGGAATTAACTGCATGACATCATGACATGCTCCAGTGGCAGAGTCCTGAAAACATGTCTTTAAAACGAGTTGCCGGAACTTGTCTGTCTGTCTATCTGTCTGTCTGTCTGTCTGTCTGTCTGTCTGTCTGTCTGTCTGTCTGTCTGTCTGTCTGTCTCTCTGTCTGTCTGTCTGCTGCGAGCCTGCCTGTTTGTCTGTCAATCTGTCTGTCTGTCTGTTTATTTCATTTGTACACTTATTTTATTTACATTTTGAAGCATCTTCAGTTTTTAAGTAGGATATAAAGCAATGTGCATAAAAAAATTATCTAAATAACTACCATGGAACGAAAAAAAAGAGAAAAAAAAGGCCAAAAATTCACCACGCTTGCAAAAAAAAAAAAAAAAAAAAAAAAGGTACTCTGACCACTCCCTACAACCACATCGAAGCCAAAATTGAATCTCTAGGCGCCACTTGGCCGGCTAGTCCAATAAATCCTCTTCCGCCTCGACGCCCTCTTACAGAAAGAGCTCTCTGCTACTCGTTCCGACCAGATACAACTGAGAGTAATGGATTCATGAAGAGCTCTTAGTCAAACTACACACCGGGAGGCAATGCGGGATTTTTTTTACCGTAGGAGTGAAAGTTTGTTTACATTTCATTATTGTTGTTGTTGTTGTTGTTGTTGTTGTTGTTGTTATTATTGCTGTTATTGCTATTATTTCATTGTTGCTATCACTATTACCATTTTTATTATTATTGTTATTATTACTGGCATTGTTGTTATTACCATTCTTATCTGTATATGGGATATATTATTTGTAATCTATGGTTGTATAGAACATAACATTGTATAGTATTATGTAAGAACGCTTTATGTTCATGCATTTCCAGTATCTATGGCACGATACTTCCATACTTCTATACGATAGTCTGGCAGCGAGTACGACACCGTGTGCTCAAGACAGGCTGCTACCTCCTGAATGTAATGTCCCTCTGAAGATGTAATATGAATCTGCGGATATTTATTTCGTGTTTCACTCAACCCTGAGGTGTTGCTCTAAGTAACACGAAATGAACACAACAGGGGCAGTGTAAAAAGCGTCTTTATGGACTTTGAAATGGGAGACAAACTCCATCATCGGGGTACAACCATCAGCCAGTTTGCCTCGATGTGCATAGTGACGGATTTTTTGTGTGCTTCGCGTATTGTGTACGGTTCCATTAAGTGTGTGCATTTCAGTGCAGTATCACTGCTATGTGAACCCCTTTTAGTGTGTATGTGCAGTGTGTCATTTTGGGCATTATATGTTCTTTTTATGAGCGATAAACGAGCGCCGAGAGACATGTCTATTCACTTTCGTGTCTTGGGAGTGACTTACTGTGTGAGCGGTGACCAGTGTTGCCACTGGAAAACCACATATGAGTTGCTTTATATACACCAACCAGATTCCGTGAACAAAACCGGATCACTACACCTTGTAGTGAATTGATAGTACTAACCTTATTAAAATATTATTTAGGCCTACTTACGTGTAATTAAGACCATATAAATTATTAATACTTGCTTGTACAGCTGGCCGAATAAATTCGCAACCACCCTTAAATTATTGAGTTGGGTTTTATGTGGTAACACTAGAGTGCACACAACTATAACTATATAAACCCTAACTTTTAAATAACTAATGTTAGAAAAAGACTTGAGCAAACATTGTCACCCATATTTAAATGGTAAAAATGAAATGCTTAAGAAAGCTTATGAAAGAATAAACATTCTATGTCTAACTTTTGTGATCGAATGTTAATACCCTCAGTTATACTCCATATAGCTTGTACTCGCTAAAGGATGGATGTTCTAAAATGTCTTCATGGGCAAGTAAATATAACTTTTTTCATGTATTTCCTTTTCCGTTCTATTAACATTTACAAGTTGATTACCTTTAAACCTAAATGTTTGTTCGTCAAAAGAGTGAAAACAAATGTTCATTAGAAATTAACTTGTACTACCTGCATCAGTCGTGAAAAGGTTGTGTAACATATACTTTCATGTTTAGTGTAATTCTTCTAAAACGTCGGTTGATAAGGGCGCAAATTTATTAGGCCAGCTGTACCATGGTTTAGCCTTTTTCTGGGCGGAGCACTCTCGGTACTGCATTCTGCAATGGGTTTCTCATCCTCAGAACTCGATTTCTTTCGAGGGTGAGCAAGCTAAGAGTGGCTATGCGAAACGGCTCTAGCATAACAACAGCTCGGAGGCGCCTGAAGCACTAAGTGAAAAAGGTATCAGTTTAGGAAGAAAAGTGCTTACTATATGAATTGAGCTTAAAAAAATATATAGACTTAAAATAATAATAATAATAATAACAATATAATAATAATAATAATAATAATAATAATAATAATAATAATAATAATAATAATGATAATAATAACAATAACAGCAACAACAGTTCACAATAAAGAAAAAAAAAACTTCACATCTCGCTTGCCATATGAACAGTTAATCACGCACACACCCTGTTGCATTGTTCATAACCGCTTGTTATTAATTGGGTGAAGCTTTGTTTCAACATGAACACGCACAATGACCTGGCAACGGGATGGCTCAGAGCATACAGCTGCCAGTCTCCCTAATCCTTTACCTACCCCAGAGCAGGCTGTAGGGCCCCGCCCCATCCAACACTGCAGAATCTAAACTAATTAAGGGGATAGAGGAAACAAGGCGGCAGATTGAATGGAAGAGACAATGGGGAGAGGACAGGAGTTTCCCCACACTCCACTTACCGAAGAGACAATATGTACGAATTCTGAAGATGTGCCCTGTCCACCTGTCGCCCCCCTAACCTCTGCCTTCACAGATAGGCGGAGATAGTGGACTGAAAAAACGTCTTTGACTCAGTGAAAAGCCTCTTCGCTGTTATATGGGTGATAACCAAGTTTAAGTTTTATTTACTTGAGACTTCACTTTGAGGACTAACCATCTTCCACTTATTCCGATCCTGAATAGGCACACATTCGACGCAGTGGAGAATCCTCGACTCGATTGCCTTAAGGAAAAGGTCTCACCATACCTTCACAGCAGGCAAGTTATGTGTTCCAGATGCTCCGTCTCGCGCCCCCGTCAGCCACCCTGCACATGTATAGCAGAAAGACCAAAAATATGTACTTGTCTCCCCCATATACACTGAAAAATGTATTAGGGGAGGATTGTGACATGGTGTTATTTGCATCCTAATAATATGCAACAATTTTATAAATTTAGAGTATAATTTTGATGCTTTGATTTTTTATATATTTAGTGTTATTTATAAGATACTTATTGATAGATTTTTAACGTTTTAATTATTTTAACATTTTAATCCAACCAGGTATTCGCCACTAATGACCTTAGCTGTTGACGCAGCAGCTAATTCAATTAATCAATTACACCAGAGGATGATAAGTTGTGTGTTGATATGGCTCTTAGGCGTGTAATGTCTGTGAAGGCCCTGGAGACGGCACAAGAGGAAAATGATAATGGTCATTGAGGAGCCCCTTGCAGCAGCAAGAGCTGACCCTGCTTACATCCGTCTACTAGACTGCATGACCTCAGGATTCCCTACGCATCGATCTACCCTGATACCATATTGGAAAATACGGGATGAACTCTACACAGATGGAGCTCCTATACAGAGCAAGGATTGTTTATCCGTCTGCTTTACACAGTCGCACCCTCATACAATTGCGCGATGACCATTGTGGTCATACACCTGCCACTATTATCAGATATTTTAGTTACTTAGGGAGTTGTTCCCCTTCGTTTATGGACCAACAAGGGCCCTTAGTTCACCAGCCACGATATTTATGCTTTGATTTTTAATATAATATTTATTGTTATTTATAAGACATTTATTGATAGATTTTTTCATTTTTAATATTTTAACATTTCAATCTAACAAGGTATTCATCGCTAACGACCTTGGCTATTGACGCGGCAGATAATTTAAAAAATCATCACCAGCAAGAGTTCCATCAGTCTATGGAGTGCCACATTATCCCCAGACGAATAGCCACGTCATGCTCAAGTTGGCACCTCCTGGAAATATTAACTGCGAGGATTTCAAGAGAGGCCTATTCGAATTATGCAATACATCGAACTTTATTGGACATTCCCCTGTGCAGATGTTATATGAACATCCCCTCCTAACTTCCTTTCCTGCTCATAAAGAAGTGGCATGCTAAGGCTGAGGAATGTGACCTTCGCACAGCTGCCCATCCTTATGAAGTTGCAGTTCGGTACGACCAACACGCCCGCCACCTTCCTAAGTTATCTGTTTGAATGTTGGTTATAATGACCGGATTCAGGATTCGATATCTCACCGCTTAGCCAAAGACTACACGTGGGCATCGGCAAGTCCAGGGATTATGAAGTGCGTCTTCGAAGTCGTCGTGTGTATTGGCGGTGCAGCCATTTTACTTGTCCACTGCAGTGCCACAGTGATGATTTCGTTCCCAGTGAATTCCATACTGTTGGTGAAACTTCCATGCCCCGTCGCTTAGAGAGACACTGGCTCGAGGGCGTGAGGGGAGAGGAAGGTGTGTCTGGGATATCATGTCCTTGTGTATGTAGAAAACATAATATTGTATATGTATTATGTAAGAATAATTTGTGTACGAAGGGGCTTCAAAAAGTTCATGGTAAAAGGACAGTGTGAAAAAACGTTTTCAGGTATGATGTTAATATTTCAGCATGTGCTCCATTAATGTCAATACACTTCTGCAAAAGTTGATACCAGCCTTTATGTCCGTCTGAAAACTGAGGGTCATGTGATCTGAACCATGTCAGAGCAGCTCTTTTTACATCTTCAACCGATAGGAAATTGGCACCTTCTCAAATATTTTTTAAGCATGGAAATAAAAAAAAAGTCGGGTGGGTCTAAACCGGGGCTGTAAGTTGGATGTCGGACGATTTCTCATCGAAATTCGCGTAGCACAGCTCTTGTCTGCCGAGCGCCCTGAGCGGGTGCGTTGTCGTACTGGAAGAGAACGCGTTTGTGTAGCTTCCCAGGGATTTTTTTTCTGACAGATTTCTCAAAACGCATTCATAATAAGCAAATATAATTGTTTTCTTGCTCTCGAGGAAGTCAACCAGCAAAATCACCTCTGCATCCCAGAAGACAGTGGCCATGACCTTTCCTCTTGAACGCTCCGATTTTGTTTGGACTGGTCCACTTCCACCTCTGGCCAGCCACTGCTTTGACTGAATTTTGATAGAGCCATGTTTCATCCCCTGTCACAGTTCTCTGCAGCTTCAGATGCCTCCCGAATGTAATGTCCCTCTAAGACGTTTAAACTAGCTTGTAATAAAACCCTAAATTTAAATAAATATAAACGAGGCAGGGGTTAAGGGAATCTATCAGCCAACCAATTAGCCATGCAAACATTAATTATTCCTGCCACGGACGGGGCATCCATATTTCCTTTTAGTGTAACATCTTAATAGAGAGATGGAAGGAAAACATATAGAATTGAATGGGCAAGTGCGATAGAACTAATACGAACTCATCGTGCTCTAGAGGATAACATAAACACATTAGTTTAGATATGCATTGCTAATGATACGTGGATTTAAGAAAAAAATTGCGTAATCCTATTACTTCTCGCGTACGGGTCTAATTTTCAACTAGGATTTCGAAGGATCTCTCTCTCTCTCTCTCTCTCTCTCTTCTCTCGCCATCCATCTATTTCTAATAATTAGTTTTTTAACAAAACCCCACACACACACACACACACACACACACACACACACACACACACACAAACACACACAATCACACACCACACCACAAAACACAAAACCCCATAATCTCTCGCCATTTACCGATTGCTGTGTAATACTTTCCCCTCGCAAACAGTAATAAAAAAATCAAGGGGAATGGAAACGGTAATATTTTTTTTCTCTAAAGGGAGGCGTTTGCTATGCGGTGTGTCTGTCATGAGCTTTGATAAGGATGAAACAGTTGTGATAATTATTTTGTATAAAAAAATTTAATAGTTGTGTTATGGCGATGTTGGTGATTATTATTATTGCTAGAATATTTGTACAGTTGGAAATATAATTGATAATTTTTTTGTTGTTGTTGATATTATTATTATTATTATTATTATTATTATTATTATTTATTATTATTATTATTATTATTATTATTATTTATTGATACTATACTACGACTGTTTTTGTTATTGATAATAATAATAATAATAACAATAGTTATTATTATCATTATTATTGTCATTACAGTTATTGATATTGCCATTATTATTACAGTTAAACCCCCATCTCTGTCGTCTTGTTTTCATCATCATCGCCATGACCATCACCATCATCATTTACAAACTCATGTCAGGGGAAAATATTTTTCTAATCTACAATTATACTAATGACTCCTTCTCTGGCATTGATACGTTAGATTGGATGGACTCCACCAGCATCCATTTGACACAAATATACTGTCATATCGTTGTAAAAATTAATGAGTCAAAATAAGCTGAAGAAACTTAGTAGCAAGCATGACTCCAATCTTGTAGTTGTACCCCTTTAGTAAAATATGTAAATTGTATTTATTAAAATGAAGGCTAAAGGTTAATTAAGATTAACAAGATCAAGTGTTTTGGTAGAGAATAGTAATGATTTTTCTCAGGATACCGTGGAAGACTTGAAAGGCAATTTTGTTGTAAACCGAACATTTCAGTTACCTTTATGTGAACTATTGGCCCTAACTTAAGAGTTTTGAGATCAAAGAGACATAATCATTTCAGAAAGAAGACAGAGATACAGTGGTCCTTTGAGTAATTGGGTGAATGTTTCATCAGCATTCTTATTCTAATCAGGGGGTGGGTAATCACTGATCCTTATACAATGCATACCTCTCCAATCCCGCCATGCCCTATACCCCACTCCTTTCATTCAGTCGCATTTTATATTGTTGATTACTGAAAATTATTTGACCTACATTTGAGCCAGCTGTCTACGGAGCTTATTAATCTTTTTTCTCTTGACCACATTTCTACAACTTCCAGCTCACTGACAATTTTTGGCGTGTAGCTTATTTATTTTTTACTGCTGTGACCCCTATCCGAAGGTCCATAAATCTATGTACATGTGGTTTTTTATTATTAATGTGTCTTACCCATTAGGACACCGCTTGCATGTTCACATCTATTTTGTTTTTTCATGTAATTCAACCGATTAATTATTTCAGGAAGTCTTCTAGACAGTGGCATTGTTTATTCCTTTTCTTTTTTCGCTGTACAATGCCTTACTTGGCTCTCTTATAAATGTGGGAAAAATTTGGATGTTTCCAAATGCAGTCAAGCGAAAGATGCACTTTTTACTTTGCCGGGTAATCGAATATGTTTTTCACCATTTCTGCAGCACACGAATTCTTTTACGCAAAAGGATATTTACCAATCTGCCATATGTCTTTTGTTTAGTTAGTAACAAGGAATTTAGCATTGCAGCTATTATCTTTGCGTGACGGCAACAATGGGTCGTGGTGATAGCATTTTCTAACTGGCCCGTATGCATGAAATTTTAGTACTTGCACCTTTCACTTCGTATTGTTTTCCATCCCAAAAAAAATCACTTCCATGGCTATCGTTCATGCTGATGCAATCCAATCGTGGGAATAGCGATATTGTGTCTAAAAGTTATTAGCCCCAGACGTTGATAAAGAGCGTCATTCCCACGTGAATCGGGCGTGTGACTCAATTAATCAAATAAATCAATTTTTCCTGCACCACTTCAAGTCTGGGACCTTTCCTCATTTCCGTCTCCCTGGGTGAAACAGAATTATTTTTTTAATCAAATCAGTTTTATATTGTCAAGGGTTAATTTATCATTTCATTAACTATTGATTATGCGTCATGGTAAGATCATCAAGACGCAATCCATTTTTCATAACGTAAAAAATATGACAACATCGAGCAGTAAGAAAAAGCTCATTTTTGCTTTAAATTTCCCCTCTGAAAAGCTGGGAACACAGGAAGTTATACCTAATGGTTTCTTCTTTCGACGGCTTCTGGCACTGCCCCCTTCTCAGAAGGTGAAGTTTAGCGATTGGTTATTGCCCAGTTATGGGGATTACGAGCATTTGTTTTTTTCGTGTGTATTGCTTTTTTGTTATTGCTATCATAATTTTGTAGTGATGTTTATTAGCAATTTGCTTTTAAAAATTGTCTTTTTTTTAATTATACGTTTCTTTTTCATCATTACTGTTATTGCTTCATGGTGTTACCATTTGTGACCATGACTTTTATTATGATTGTAATTGCTAATAGGATATCACTTTATGTTGTTAGTTTTTTTTATCGTTAAGATAATCCAAGTCATCTCTCTTCTCTCTCTCTCTCTCTCTCCTCTCTCTCTCTCCCCTCTCTCTCTCTTTTCTCTCTTCTTCCTCTCTCTCTCTTTCTCTCTCTCTCTCCCCTCTCTCTCCAACACACACACACACCACACTCACCAAAACACAAACAACACGCACAAACACACACACAAACACACAACAGACACACACCCACACACACACACACACACACACAAAACACACCACACACACACAACAACACACACATATATCACACACACACACACACACACACACACACACACACACACAAGCGCACGCATACTATTACGTTCTTACTTCTCCTTTGCGATAATCCTCTTCCGCCTTTTTCTCCTCCACATGTATATCAAAGGATAAGGTAAGGATAAGAAACTGATAGAAAAAATACCTTTGCAAATAGAATATAAGTTGACTTCCTCGTGCCTGTTCCTCTCCATCATAAATTTTCTTTGACACGGTCAATGGGCTCGCTCGGCCGTGCGATTCGCGTCCGCTCCACTCGTGTACATTCATTTTCCCTTCTGGCCATGCGTTGTCTGTGGTTCCCTTTTATACCATATGTGTGGGGTGTGTGGTGTATATATATAATATAATATATATATATATATATATATATATATTATATAATTGTATATATATAATATATATATATATAAAATATATATATAATTATATATATATGATATATATATATATATATATATATAAACCCATTACATAAAAAGCATGTTATATTGCCAGGGCTTAATTTGATTTATTAAATTTTACTGACGGTTCGTTATTTTTTATTCTGAATAAAAGGTAAAACACTTTCATATACATGCAAAAATATACTCAAAAGATTGTACAAAATTGTATAGAAAATAAGTATATTAAAATGAAAATCACAGTAGTTATGGGACAGTACAGCATGAATATATATGGTACAGCACGCGCATCGAAGCTGTTAAGTATCTTAAAAGAATCCCTGACAAATGGCGCAGTGAGTAGGACGGCCCTGCTGATTAAATGACTCGAGAAATTCAATTATTACGGCTGTCCCGTGAATTACGGCTGCGCCAATGCTTTATGGCTGCCCCAGTGCATTGCTGCTGCCCCAGGGTATTATGGCTGGCCCAGTGTATT
>NC_051428.1:12235651-12248630 GCF_015228065.2 Penaeus monodon | reverse complement strand
ATAATATAATATATATATATATTATATATTATATATATATATTATATATATATATATATTTTTTTTTTTTAAAAAAAAAATTAGTACAGACACGGCTTCTGATACTGAATCTCTAATTTCTCTTTATTTTCTTCTCTTTTTCCGGGACATTAACCTTTTTCTTCCTCCTATTATTCGAAATTCCCAATGTTGAGGGTTATTCAGTTGAACCATTATGGTTTATATATATATGTACATATATATATATATATATATATATATATATATATATATATATATATATATATACACATATATATGTATATATATATATATATATATATATATATATGTATTTATATCATCATCATCATCATCAAGGGGCTAACGGGGGCGCATGGCCACATCCTCCCTTCGCTTCCAGCCATGAGGGTCCCTCATGGCAAGACTCCAGACAGGCCCTCAGCCCACCTCTAACCACTCGCGACAGGTCTCGTCGAGCTGCCCAATCCATGACTTTGGCTCGTCTCACAGACCTTCTCCACCCAGGGTTGTCTCGTAAAGAGACAGCCTGATGGGCAGGGTCATCCACAGGGAAACGAGCTAGGTGACCATTTAGCATCAGTTGGCGATCCTGGATTATGCAAGTAACAGGTACCATGCCAGTCTCACGGTGTAGCCATCGGTTGGACACGTGGTCCTGCCAACTGTAACCCATGATCCGGTGAAGAGACTTGTCACAGAAGGCATCAAGAAGAGACTGCAAGGCACTAGATAACATCCAGGTTTTGCTTCCATAGAGCAAAACTGGTAGCATCAAGGCCTTGTAGACACATGTCTTGGTCCTTCTGCATAGGTACCGACATCTTCAGATGCACTTGTTGATCGAGTTCATGGCTCCTGTTGCCAGATTAATGACTTCTTGGTCTGACAGCCAAGAGATATGGACTATGCTACTAAGGTATGTAAAACTTTCTGTGACTTCAACGTCCTCGCCGCAAGCATGGATCGACTGAAAGGGTTCCCTAACAGGCCCCCAAAGTCCTGAATCTTGGTCTTTGGGGCCAGGAGACCTCTAGGCCTAAGGGCTTCGCTCATAGCTAAATGCATCAAGAGCCGCCACAGTGACCCCAGAGAATAGCAACATATAGAATAGCAACATCAGGAAAGTCAAGGTCTGGGATCTTGATATTGCCCAGTGTTGCTCCACATTATCCAGTCCATACAGGTGTTGAAAAGTGTTGGTGCAAGGACACAGCCTCGCCTCACCCTTGAATTAACAGGGAAGAAGTTTGACAGGCCCCCACCACACTTTACAGCACTTTCAGTAACGGTTTACAGACCTGCTATTAGGGAATAATCTGTGTCAGAATTCCCCTGAGTCTCAGGATCTCCCATAGCGATTCTCGATGCACCGAGTCAGACGCCTTCTTGAGGTCGATGTAGGTTGCAAGCAATCCACGACCAAACTCACGACGGCATTCCACAATTACACAAAGCACTAGTATTCTGTCTATTGTGGACTTGCCAGGAGTAAAATCCAGACTGCTTCGGTCTCTGGTGCCTTAGCATGTGGTCGTGGATCCATTTCAGAAGAATGTGGGTGGAAACTTTGCCTGGTATGCTGTGCAGTGTAATGCCACGGTAGTTGTTACAGTCCCAGCGATCCTTTTTCCCTTTCCAGAGAGGGATGACCATGCCCCTCAACAGCTTTCCCACACTTCAGCTTGGAAATCACCATCCTAACCTCCGTTAGGGCAGTAGGTTCCTCGTTGATGGGTGGGTCCGTCACAGGTATTGTGATA
Source organism: Penaeus monodon (assembly GCF_015228065.2). Classification (NCBI taxonomy): domain Eukaryota; kingdom Metazoa; phylum Arthropoda; class Malacostraca; order Decapoda; family Penaeidae; genus Penaeus; species Penaeus monodon. Next base: position 12,246,846 of record NC_051428.1, on the reverse strand, counting down.
TCACTTACATCCAAGCTAACTGTTGCAGGGTCTACCTGGTACAGCTGCTCAAAATACTCAGCTCAACATTCACAAACCCCAACATCATCTGAGATGATCTGTCCATCCAATGAGCGGACTGCAGTCATCTGCAAGGAAGGCTTAGAGTTCAGCTTTCTCTTGGCTTGGTAGGCAGGGCAAAAGTCGTTTACCAAGAAATGGCCTTCAACCTCCTCAGCAAGATTCCTAATGAGTTAAAAAACTGTTCCTTGTCCCTTCTCAGCAGTGTCCAAGCCCTATGCACCAAAGAGCAACGCAAGACCTGATTGCCATTCAGCCAAGCCATGTGACACACTTTGGTGGCCTACGTCTCCAGAAAGATAAAATTCTGCCTTGCCCTCAGGCGTACACCAATGGACTCCTGGGCTGCTTCGAGTGTTTCTTGAAGAACTCCCACAGAGCAACTGGGTCCGTCAGGTTATCAAGTTCTGTGAATCAATCAGAGACTGCTATGGTGAGCCCACGGACACTCTCCTCCTCCCTCAGTCTGTCCAAGTGAAACACCTTGGAGTGGCCACTGAAGGGATGGGGAATTTTGAAGTGGCCACAACCAGCCTATGGTCAGTGCCACAGAACTCGGCACTTGGTAAACTCTACAGTTCTGGAGGATCCTCCATCGCGTGCTAACAAGAATGTGGTCAATCTCTTTGGCCACCGTACCCGTATCGATATATCATGTCCAGCGATGCGGGTAGGAATACTGGTACCCAGCTCTTGGATCTAGCAAAATCCCGGAGAAGGAGGCTATTCTCGCTGCTGAGATCAGCTCCTGAGCCATGGGGGCTGATAGACATCTCATAGCCAGCTCGGACACAGCCGGATACTGCATTGAAATCACCCAGAACAATGCAAATATCTTGCCGGGAGCAACTGTCTGCCATAATGAGAGTCTGGTGTAGAACACCTCTTTCACATCGAGTTTACAAACATTAGTAGGAGCATATACAGCAGTAAGAAACATGAAGCCAAATACATGCTTCAGTCTCAATGCCATAATATGCTTATCAATCGGTGTTACCCCAACTACTGAGGGCTGAAGAGGTGGCTAGAAATGGCTATTGCTAACTCCTGGAGTTATGACCAATCGCTGCGACCGACCATGTAAGGTGTAGCTACCCATCTGATCGTGCTGCTGCCAGGTCTTCTCACCTTGAGAGGGAAGCCACTTCAACTCCCGTTGCTCCTTTCCCTTGATAACAAGGTAACCTGCTCATCCTGCCGCAAACAACCAATTTCCAAGCATTACCCTAAAAAGGCATCGCCTGGTTAAACCTTGGTGGTCAACTCCGGTTGCCACCATCTCTGCTGCTGCCCGCCGACGTTGCCCCAAATAAGTGGGATTGGCCAGCTGTGGACCCCCCGTCCCCTTGTGGGGTTTTTCCCTGAGCTTTTTCATGTGGGTGGCGCCTGCCTTGGCGCATGTTGGAACAAGTACTCTCCTTCTCATCCTGTACCCCAACATTTGCCCTTCCACGGACCCACAGCCTGCTTGCTGCTGATGGGAGGGACAGGCATCCCTCCTCCTGGCATATCCTTTGTACAGGTAGTTGCCGTTGAGTTTATCTGGAAGGAGGAGGGCTTTGGCAAGGCCCAATTCCCCTGAGCCACCAAAAAAAAAAAAACAATTTACCCCAGGGTGGTTAGAGCAGGAGTTAGTACTGACCCAGGGCGTGTCCCATACACTGGTAGGCCATGGCTTCCTAACCCCTGGGGCCCTCCCTGCGTGCCTCCGTAGATCCCTCACAATTTAGCCCTGGGCCAGAAAGGTGCCCATTTCCAGAGATGGTGCCACAAGGAGGCCACTTCAGAATTCTCGTGACCTACGCTGTGAAATACTGGCAGGGAGGCTTATCAGAACTAATCATTTTTCGCACTAGACCTACCAGTGTGCAGCTGAAAGAGAGAAGGCATGCAAGACTTAACACTATCTAGTCTACCCACCATTGCTTCACATCACCTGCACATGAGCACCCACCCATATATTTATATATATGCTATTTATATATATTTATATATATATATATATCTATTTTATGTATATAATATATATATATCTATGTGCTCTATATTAAATATTTATATATATATATATCTATACTATATATATATATATGTTATATATATTATATATAGTAATATAGTATATAATATATATTATATAGATATAGATATATATTTATGTATACTATATATATATAATATATATATATATATATATATATATATATATATATATATATGTATAATATATATATTACTATTATATATATATATATATATATATATATATATCTAACATTATATATATTATACACTAGTATAAAGCATCATCAATACGGGTATGCGCTGTTTGAGCAGCCATGGACTCTCCACCAGCCTTCGCCACTCACAACTCGATCTTGCGCTTTTCTTTCCACTTGTACCATCGACAACCCGCAAATATCTTCGATGTTTGCGCCTCAGTCTTGCCTTTGGTTTGCCTCTTCCTCTGTTTCTATTACCATCCCTGTCCGCATTTTTTCTCAATACTTTTTTCCTTCTTATCACTGACCAATAAACTTTTAATTTCCTTTTGGTCAAGATTTTCCAACAGCCGGTCTTTACAATTTTTTTTCTCAAGCACTCATCATTCGTTTTTCTCTCTGTCCATTAATACGTAAGTACTCGTCTGTAACACCAAATTTCAAACTATTGACCTTTTTTCTTGTCTATCTTCTTCAGCACCCACACTAGACCATATTAATGAACACATTGGAAAACTAATGAGTTTCAATAACCTCACTTTGTCCGTAAGGATACTGCTTGGTCTTTCCAGATGTTATTGAAGCAACTGTGGGTTTTTTTTGGGCAATGGATAATTCTTCTTTTTTTCTCCGTGGATCATCATAGTATTAGTTAAAAAACAGCTTCCAGCTCCAAATAGTGAACCCTTTCACCTTTCCACACCCTTTCCCATTGATTGTAACACATGTTCATCATGTTCATTTGCCGTTATACATACTTTGATCTTCATGATCTTATTTCAATTACTACTTGCAGGGTCGACTCGTGAGACCTGGGCTTGTCGGGCGCTCTAGTGCTCCGGTGTTATTGCATGGGCTGCTTCTCTAACTTTATCGAGGAGTCAGTGTACGGCGGGCACGCACAAACTATTAATCGGCGACGGAGATTTGATATTTCTTTATCGGACTGACATCTCTATCGCCGTGGGCGCTGTAGTGAGGGCTCGTTTCGTCAAATTCGCCAGGCAACAACATGGAGGGGTACCGTATTGTTTCAGAAAGTGTTAAGAAGTTGCAGAACAAATGCAACCGACTAACACGCACGCCCGGCGGTGGGTGTGTGTGGGAGCGGTGTCTGTGCTAACCCATAAGGGGGTTTCGAAGTGGAGGAGTTACTTGGTGTTGGACATCAGGCTTTTTATTAGTTGAGTGAAGGGTTTTGGACTGCATATCAGTTCAAGGTGTCTCCAGGGGATCGGGTGCGGAGCACTATCAAAGAGTGGTTCGAGCCAGTGTCGTAGGGCGCGTTCATGCAGAGGAACACCGGGAGAGGCTGGCGTGTGTGTGGGCGCAAGTCTTTTTGGCCGCTCTATGTCATGACAGATTGAGAATCGCTGGTTGCTGGGACGTTTCCAGGGCAACACCTGCATGGTTGTCTGCATTTCTGTCGACGAAATTCAATCTTTGTTTCATGCGGGCACGGAATAAGCTGTAGGCTGAGTAGCTCTCTAGATGGCGCAAGAGAGGGAGTACCTCGAGGTGTGAGAGGAGAGAGGCTGCTGTCGACTTATATGCAATTGGCCTATTATTGACTGGGTCAAGGTCGGGGAGCTATGGTTGGAGTGCAGCACCCGTGTGGTGGGTTGGCGGTTGATGGGATGGGAGCAAAGACGATTTTAACCGGCTGTTGCGGCCATCTGGCAGGCCAAAGGGGGGGAAACAAAGGTTGGAAAGAAGATTCAATTCACACGGTCGCCCTCTGTTCCGTGCGGTTGAATCGATCAGCGAGCGCCTCAGCGCGCGGCGCTTGTGCTTGGGGTGCATTGGGCTCACCATGTCCGGGGGCGCTGGCTGAGATGAGAGGGGATCCGAAATTAGATGACCGCAGACCGTATTTCTAACGGCACAGGTAGGGGGAGGCGTGTTCGCTGGGTAGACTGGCCGCTGGGCCGAGAGATGCGCGGGGGGGCAGCGGCGCGGGCAGGGAGGCCGAAGGAAGGGTGGGGGGAAGCGTGGAGTCGGTGGGGAGAGGGGACAGATGGAGCCAGCTGCGGGGACGGCGTTTCCATCACATAAACAATCCATCCTTCAGTTTTGATACGTGTCCATTGGAGGGTTATTTGCGTGGAGGTGGTGCGTACGCCTTGGTATAGTCTGTAGTTGGTCTTATTGAGAGAACGGGGCAGTCTCTGGCAGGTTTCTGGGGGCGGAATCTGGGCCAAGAATCTTTTGAATGTTTGTAGTTGTTTTTGGAAATTAACTTCTTACACCGGAGTATTGAATACCCTTTGATTTTTAGGCATCGTCTTGTTCAAATGCACTTTAGTGTTTTTTTCAGATATTCAGGGGGAATTTGTCTTTGTTCTGTGGCGATAGTTTTCTTAGCAGCGCTCAGCAATTGTTATCAGAGTTTTGTAGTCGAGCTTTAGAGGTGGTGTTGACGCTCCATCTTTTTGAGTCTTATTTTGAAAGTCGATTTAGTAGTTGGTGGTCACTGTTTTGCAGTCGGCACCAGGTCTTGTCTTGGCATTTTTTTATGCAACTTTTTTCCATTTTGGTTCACACAATGTATCAATTTGGTTGCGTGTTCTTTTGTCTGGTGAAAACCATGTGTACAAGTGTCTTGGGTTGGTGTTTGGACAATGTATTGGCTATAACTAAATTATTTGTACTACAGAATTCAATAAAATCTTCACCTCTTTCATTTATTATCTGCAGGCAGAATTTTCCACAGGTGTCTTTTTAGATAATTTTTGCCTTACTTTGGCGTTTGAGGTCCTCCCATGAGTACTTACATCTCTGTTAGGGATTGTGTCTAAAGTTTCTTGGAGAGTGTTATAAACAATCCATTTCTTCACATCACTTCAGTTTGGTTTTGGTGCTTAGCATTAGTATAATTAATTTTATGAAGGTTTTTGCTTGTATTCTGACTTTTAAATGCGATAATTTATTGGGGCTGTACCCAATTAGTGCATTGCAGTTTTTTTTCGTGAGAATCATAGCAACTCCGTGACTATTTCCTTCTTCTTTTCCAAAAAAAAAAGAACTGTCTTGTTTTCTTTAGTTTTGAAACTTCCATTACTTTTCCAATTGGTCTCACTGATTTCCTAGGGTTTTAATGTTGGCGTCTATCCATTTCGTTAGAGACAGTATGCATTTACCCATCTCTTTCATTTTCCTTACGTTCCACGTTTCCGATTTTTATGTTTTTCTTAATTAGACATGTTTTCTTTATCCGTCTTTGTCTCCCAGATGCATTTTTATACATGTCAGCCTGGTTGCCCAATCTGAATAACGCGCCCCTTGATACCCACGCGACGGCGAATGTGGTATGAATTATCATTGTCTGTTATTTAAACATTGGTGTAATGTTTGTCAGAGTAAAATAAAAGTTGAGTGGGCATCCCCCAGTTCTCCTTCTCAACCGCAGTCTCCAACTAACTAGGAGGAACCATCTCTGCCGCTTTAAAACAGTTTACCTGTAATCGCCAGACATATTATAAATATATATGTGAACATTATATAAATATACAGTATGTATATATATATATATATATATATATATATATATAGATATATATATAGATATATATATCATTTATATGTCTCTCTCTTCTCTCTCTCTTCCTCTCTCTCTCTCTATTTATATATATATATATATAGAGCTATATATATATATATATATATATTCTATAGTATATATGTATATATATATATATTATATATATATATTTATATATATATTACACAGAAATACACATATATATATATATAACACAACACACACACACACATATGTGTGTTGTAATATTATATATATATATATATCTATATATATATATATAATTATATAATATATATATATATATATATATATAATGTGTGTGTGTGTGTGTTGGTGTGTATATAGATATATATATATTATTTTATCTATACATACCTCTATCATATCTATATTAATATTATATATCGCATATATATAACACAATGTTTTAACATACAAATTTAATCTCTATATAATATATATGTATATTTATATCATCATCTATATTATATATAGTATCATATAAATATCTATATATATTAATATTATATATAAATTATATATTATCTATATATATATATATATATATATATATTGTATTTATATCTACATATATATATATTATCTATTCTATATATATTATATATCTAATATATTATCTATATACTCATATAGATCATCTATGTTGTGTGTGTGTGGGGGGGGGGGGGGGGGGGGGGGGGGGGTGTGGGTGGTGTGTGTGTGTGTGTGATGTGGTGTATTTATATGTAATATAATACATATATATATATATATATATATATATATATATATCTATATACATAATATCTATCTATATATATATATATATATATATATATATATATATGAACATATACACACACACAACACGTCATATATATATATATATATATATATATTTAATATATATAAGTATATATATGTTGTATATATATATACTTTGATAGAAGAGAGAGAGAGGTGAGGGGAGATGGAAATAATAGCAAGATTAGTGTGTGTCTTTAAAATCTTATGTTTTCAATGTAGTCTTACTCATGGGTGTCTTATTAAAAAAAAAAAAAAAAAAAAAAAAAAAAAAAAAAAAAAAAAAAAAATATATATATATTATATATATATAATATATATATATATATATATATATAGATCTATATATATATATATACATATATATAATATTATATATATATATCGATATATATATATGTATATATATAATATATATATTATATACACTTACATGAATGCATGGAGCCCATGCAGATTCTTATTATTATCACTAACCGTTTTCAAATCAGTCACATGAAGGTTTGAGCAGCATAAAGAGATTAAACATGTAAGGAAAATAATTCAATTATCTAGTTGTAACCTTATTTTTAACAAGAAGTCTGATAATGTAAAACGCGATAATACTACCAACGCAACATTTTTAGATAAACTGCATCGGTTTTTTAAATAGCAGAGTAAAAACGAATGATATGGGATAACCCAATGAATATGTAGCGTATAATGGATGTGATTCATGATATAAAGATATATTGAATAATGTGGGACGTTTACTAATCATGTAATTTCTTTACTAATATATACAGATATAGTCAGGAATACAAACAACACGCACGCCCACACCAACACACACGACGCACAACACACACACACACACCACACCACACACTCACCACCACCACACACACACCACACACAAGCACACACACACTTCCTTAACTCAAAGACGCATCATATACCAGCCTCCGTTTTCTGATCCAAATCAGGCCCGCCGACCTTTAGTAGAACGCCCAGTGGCTATTGTGCTGGAATTCCCAAAATTACCGCATTCCATTCCAGGATCTCGCGTTCCCAACTGCCGACTAAAGCCATTTTTCTTCTTTTTATTCTTTTCTCCTTTAAGCTTATCGGTTTTTCTGTCGTTTTTCTACTTCATTTTCGTATGTATTTTCTTCAATTTATTATATCTTTTCTATAAATGTTTGTTCATCCTTTTTTTTGTTCATCTGTTTTAATTTTGGTTGTTCTTATTTCTTTTCATCATTCCATTGTTCTTTTATTTATACATTTTTGTAATTCATTCTTTATTTATTTTATCTATGCATTAATCTCACTATCCAGTTCATTCCATTAATTCATTAATTTCACAGGCCTTTATTTCCTTTATCTATTCATTCATATTATTTCTAAAATGGGATGCAATTTGCTACAAATTGAAGAAGTACTTCATAGGTTGGCAATTGCGAACTTCAGTCTTTAGAGGCGGATGATGCTGCAAATGTACAGATGGCAGGATTCTTTCACACAATAAATGCTAAGTGGATGAGTATCTTGAAAATTTTACATTTCGATGATGTAGAAGTTTTATACATACAATCTTTATGTGTGTGTGTGTGTGTATGTGCGCGTGTGTGTGTGGGTGCGTGTGTATGTGTGAGTTGTGGTGTGTGTGTGTGTGTGTGTGTGTGTGTGTGTGTGTGTGTGTGTGTGTGTGTGTGTGTGTGTGTGTGTGTGTGTGTGTGTGTGTTCGACTAGGCCGAAGTTTAAGACAGGTCTGAAGGTATTCCACAGGCGTAAAAACTGCCTTTAAATAGTCTTTTTGAGACGCAGACGATACGACAGTAATGCGATTTTACAGTTGAAGATACTCGTAAATCCGCACAGTGATTGTAATATAAACTTTCATGCCACTATTTTACCTATTGCCAAACGTTAATTGAGCTGTTTCTTCCATTTTATTGCAATTTTCTCTTAGAGAAATACAAATGTCCCCGCGCGTTCTCAGCTGACACAGTCATAACAAATGTATTAAATAAACATGTAAAAGATAGTGTTAGATCTGTAATGTTTTATTCAGTATATGCTTGTAATTCACTATAAGAGCAGTTATAGCTCATTGATGAATTTAATAATTTTACAGGGCATTGTAAAAGGCTATGAGGGCCTCTAAACAATGGTTATGATTGGTTAGTAGTGATAGTGGTTATAACGGCTCGACTCTTTATTAATGAAGAGTTCAACACAGTGAGGGGAACACACGAGACGATGTCTTGGAGTAAGCGCTGAGCACGGGGTCGCGGGTCAGGCCAACCAGCCCTGTGGGGCGAAGACTGGACTAACCTTGTCACGTCGAGCGGGACACGAACTGATAAAACTGGGTCATCCTCGGGCACAAGCAGTGAGCGTCCACCGGACACGTGGCGTTGGGTATCAGCTGCAGGAAGTGTGGGGGGAGCGAGGTGAGGTCACCGGTTCCGTCTGTTAATGACCCTCCATAGGCATTTTAAAATGTGAATACTATATCTGCTTTGAAATGTAGCAAGAGCGCTGATCACAAAGAACAGTGTTTAGATAACTCACAGATAAAATCTACGACGATCTTTGAGTTAATGGCCGTTTTTAGGCAGTCCTTTAATCTGTCGAAGAAAATTCTATGACATTTCTTTAATACTGCCCCAGGTGTAGACAACACACCTGGCAAGATATAAACTCGGATACCACCTTGCAAACTCGGATACCACCTTGCAAACTGAACCGATGAGTAGAGGATAAAGCAAGCAATTAATGTACAAGTTAACTGCCTCGAATGCGAACACTGCCTTCAGGATACCGCAAGGGCTTAAGGTCGGAACGTAGGGGCGATCCACAAAGCAACTTACGGTAGCAAATAAGTGCATGTATGTATATATATATATATATATATATATATATATATATATATATATATATATATATATTTATATACATATATATATATATATAATATATATATATATATATATATATATATATATTATATATAACATATATATATATTATATATATATATATATTATATATATATATATTATATATATATATATACACTATATTTTTTTTGGGGGGGGAAGGGAGAGGCAGTTGTTTTAACGTGCACGTTTCAAATGAGAGGACATTTCGGCGATTCACTTTAATATGAACATGGAAACACATGTAGCAAATTAAGTCACAGGATGAGAAATCTTTTTAAAATCATATATAGTTGTAGTAAATTTATTACAGTAAAATTATACAAACAATACACATACTAATATACGAGCACATGTGCACGTGCACACACACATGCATACGCGCACACGCACTCACACACACACACACACACACACACACACACACACACACACACACACACACACACACACACACACACACACACACACACACACACACACACACACACACACACACACACACACACACACACACACGCACACGCACATACATTCACATACATATTCATTCATATATATATATATATATATTATATATATATATATATATATATATATATATAAACAGAGATTATACAAATAAAACAACATTATATACTAATAGCAATGATATCCTATCTTCAGTCTATCTTTAATATAAAGCAATACAAGATGACAGATGCTGCTATAAAGCTTAGCTTGAACACTTTAATTACTCATGTTGACTGCTATTTATATTAAGCGTAACTGACGCATGGAACTTCTCGTGATAAAGGACCGCAACTCACGTGAGGGGAAAATTACTGAATTACAGATTACCGAAATTCATAAAACCGCCAACGATTTGTGACGTAAGGCGTTTAACACTATAGTCACTCCTCCGCTGTTGCGAGAGATTACGTAATTAATCGATATAATCTTATAATCTACATATACAAAATAGCCGTTATCTATGTAAGAAATGTCTATCCGAATCTTTTTCCAACAGGATATATCGAATCCTTCTCACAACACCGGTTCGAATCAGTGACGAAAACTTGTTCTTACGATCTCTATAATTTTAAGTAAAAGTTAGATCATGTTTTATTGACCGTTTTGTCTTTTTTTTTATTTCAAGATAAAGCAGCTGGCTTGGAGTTTTTATTTTCCACTTTTTTACATAACTGAATATACAAGTTTTCAAGTTTCCCTTTTATCCCTTCAAGTTTCTGTTTTACACTTAATTTAATGAATAGCGAAATTAAAGGCATTTCTTGTAACATCCCCAAACCTCTAACACTGATACATTGTTTGATGTATCAAGGTCGCCGCAAAACACGATATCATCGAAGTTTGTACTGATATACAAAGTTTTAAGAAAAAGGAGTAGCTATTTTTCACAATTTCGCATAAAAAGTCAATTGAAAACCATTAAAGTACTTTATATAGTGGTATGCTTTTTAATTACAAGCATGATATTGTGGAACCTTCAAATTAAATGGAAAAAGTACCTGACTAACCAGTCCACAGGATAATTCCAACGATCACGGGCATTTACTTGGCTAATTGTTTGACTTATCAACAAAGCCTTTTCTTGATATTTTGTTGAGGTATAGAATAATTTTGAAGACATTCGTC
>NC_051428.1:12223151-12228151 GCF_015228065.2 Penaeus monodon | reverse complement strand
GTCAGTCCTAGTTTATCATACCTTGCACTAGTTGTTGTTCAAGGATTCAGAGTTGACTATTTTAAAAACAGATACAAAATGAAGCCATGAGGATCATTTTTGGTGCCCCTAGAACAACAAGAATGTAAATATGAGAACCGAACTAAACTTACCCTCTTTTACGAAAGAATATTATATATAAATTTCCACATTTGGGGTCAATCAATTTATAGAATCCCCATTGTACAGAGTTCCAAGGACAACTAAAACACAGAACAGAAGAGCCTAACTTTGCCATGACAACCCGATTCATACTCAAATCCATGGATACAAGTAACAGGTAAACACTTTATCCAGCTGAACATACCCATAACTAAGACCCTCATGGACGTTCTGTACCACCGTGGAAAATGTCGGACCTAAGTGTATTTTATACGACTGCCCCCCAAAAAGACTGTGTCCCCCCTGCTATACTTAAGCAGTAATGCACTTGCAATTATAAATAGCATCTTGAAACTCTGTCCAATGCTATGATTGGGTACACTGACGGGTCCTTGCAGTCTGGGAGTAGAGCAAGATGTGCTTTTGTTGTATATAAAAAACAATATATTGAAGCACCAGGATTGTAGAGGGTTCATGACTGGGCTAGCACTGCGCAAATTGAGTTGGCAGGAATACTCATGGGGCCACCGAATTTCTATTGAATCAAGGCTCGGGGGTAATATTTTTGTGATTCACAGAGTGCTCTTTCCCGGCTCTGAACACTATAGACAAAGGTGCAGTTAATATCGCAAATTTACATCAGGATAAATGTGTATCGTGCAAAAGAACGAGGCCATGATATACGTTTTGTGTGGATTCCATCGCATGTTGGAATCCCCAGGCATGATCATGCTGATCGCCGGGCAAAGTCAGCATGTGACAAGCAAAGTGTGGATATAGATCTTGGGGTACCCATTTCCAGGATTTTATACAGTATTAAAGCTTCCTTTAAAGAGACTGACTGAGTTTATTAATTCTCAACGCCCCGAAAGCTGTAGCATAAAGCACTATGACCGGTTTGGGCAAATTCCATTCACCTATGGGTTTTTATAAAAAAAAGAACAAGGCAGTGTGATATTGTGCCGCAAGAATCAGGCTTGGATATAGATTGTATTGGCAGCTCAGTACAGTTTGTAATGTCGAAGAAACTAAGTGTAAACTGTGTAATGAAGAATATAAGCGAACACTTTTACATTAATTTTAGAGTGCCATGTGGGTTTCGCCTTTCAGACACCTAGCATGAGGTATGGGAGAACTATGTAACTATTTCATATCCCCTGATGTCTTAGAAGATATACTTTTATTATATCCTAAAATTTGGAATGTAGCACCCACATTACTGCATATCAATGTAGCAATGCCTTCCACGCCAAGCTGTACGCCGGGGTGGGGATGAGTAGATAAACGACTGTGTAATTGTTCCTTTTTTTAATTGATATAGTACTTATCATAATAATGTTATAGCCTAAAATTGAAATGTAATACCATTATATGTTATACCATGCATCAAATGTACCACAGCTTGCCCACGCCTGTGCTGTTAGGGCCAGGGTGGTAAATAAAGAACTAAACTAATTACTTGTACGTATCGAAAGATGGATGGGCGACCGAAGCCATTGCTATTTAAAAACCAATCATTCCTGGCTTGCACTATGTACTTTGATAAATATACTTACCCCAAATTACAAGATCATTAAAGCTTATTTCACTATAATCCGCTATTTTGATCACCAAGATGAAGTCCCAGCGTTAAGAGGAGATTTGAACTTGTGAAAAAAAAGGGTTTAAAATGGGTATGGCTCAAAGTTTTCTTTCAGTTACGTAATGATTTTACTATTTTCGAAAATAACAATGCGGTATTGCTTAGCCATTAATATAGAATTAGAGTTTTATCATTTGTTAAGATACACATCTTGCCTCCTGTATTCCTTAGAGCAAAGGTGTATAATTAGTTGGTTCTTACTTTTTCGGGCAGTGGCTGCTGCAGGTTGAAGCGGGAGGCGCTCTAGACCGGGGCTATCCTCTATTTTTTGTGTGTTGCGACTCATAATTGGCTAATTGAGTGATACTACAGCACGCTTCGATTGAGGTACTTGGTTGCGAGAACAGTTAATTAGTGGCCAGGTATTCATGCTAATGTGTATATATATTCGAGCAAGTGAACGACATGCTGGTGCTCTCCTCTTCGTTTAATCTATTTTCAGGAAAGTGGTTTTAATTTTCAAGTCCGCCAGCAAAGCAAAATTCTTCATTTTTTACGTGTGTCTATGTAATGTTCTCAATAAAATTGTCTTAAAGGAACTAGTTTACCGTTCCTTTATAGTATTTTTCTATCTAATAAAATCTGACTCATATTCTTGTTTTATGAACACTAGACTTACAATTCTTCAATTTGTAATAAAAAAATTCTGGTGTTCTGTGATCTTCTTATCTTATTTCGCAATTGAATAAATAATTAGGCTTACTGATGACTTGGAAGTGAATAAGTAATTAAATTGAATAAATAATCATGAATATTCTGAGATAACACGGGTGAAATTCCCTTGCTCGTCTTCCCCGCTCACGTTACGTCTTACAATTTTTTGTATTGGTTTGGTTATTTAGAATCATCCGCCGCGTCCACAGCAAAGGTCATTAGCGATGGTTTTGTCTCGCTGGTTCACATATTCTACACTACAAACACTCCAACATTCGTACATAATCTTTTCCTCTTTTCCACAATCCGCTTACACATTATCTTCTCCCAAAGCATACCTCGGTCCCGTACGTATCAAACGGGTGGTGGCAGTGAGCGCTACTCTTATATGCTTCTGTCCCCACTCGGCACGAATGATAGAATAACAGTATTGGTATGGAATGAAGATCGTACACTACATAATGACATTATATTACACTATAATCATCCACTAATAGTAACAACAACAACAACAACAACAATAATAATGATAATAGTAATAATAATAATAGTAATAATAATTATAATTATAATTATAATTATAATTATAATAATAATTGTAGTAATAATAAATCAACATATCAATAAGGATAATAATGACAATATCAATAACTATGATAATAAAAATGATAATAATGATGATGAGGAGGAGGATGATAATGATGATGATGATGATGATGATGATGATGATGATGATGATGATGATGATGATGATGATGATGATGATGATGATGATGATGATGATGATGAGGAGGAGGAGGAGGAGGAGGATAATAATGATAATGATGATGATGATGATGATGATGATGATGATGATGATAATCATGATAATAATAATGCGAAAAACTAATAACAACAACAATATCAGTTACAATAATATTAGAAATAACAACAATATTTGTAGCAATAATATTACAAATAACAACAATAACTTTTAAAATGTTACAAAGACAGATGCCAGACGTGTTCATGGAGAGAGAAAGATACGGAGGAAGAAAGAAAGAGAGAAAGAGAGAGAGAGAGAGAGAGAGAGAGAGAGAGAGAGAGAGAGAGAGAAAGAAAGAGACAGAAAAGAGAAAAAGAGAAAAAGAGAAGAGAAGAGAGGGAGAGAGGGAATATATATTATATATATATAATATATATATATATATAATATATATATATATATATATATATATATATATTATATATATTATATATAATGTACTTATATACACACATATACCTGGAAACACAATCATAATCATCCCTCATAACAGTAAACATAATTACATTTATAGACATAAAACAAGAATAATAATGATATGATATTAATTATACTATAATGATAATGAACCATATAATTAAAAGTGAAATGAAGTAATATAAAAAGTCCTCCCGGGCTTAATCGTCGCAATTAAAAGAGCACAATAGACTGCGCCGGACACTTCGTATGAACCAATTCACTTGCGATGCAGCCGTTGCGATTGGCTCTTTGTCTCTCTGTCATGCGTTCGTTAATGACTGCTGATTGAAGAACTTTCTTAATTAGAAGCGAACGCGATTAATTCCATTTTATGATTTTTTCTCTGTCCGTTGATCGTAATCCTTCCGGGAATTCCTGGTAATTCGGTCAAGTTTAGGAAATTTGCGCCGATTGTGAGTGATTGGGAAGGACTATGGGTGTAAGACAATGGTTCTTAAGCTTGGGGGATGCCCCGTATTTTCCATGAGGGCGCGAACTCTAGGAGAGTATGTAGGAATTTCTCTCAGTTATTCGCGCAAAAGTAATAATTTAAATGTTCAATAGTCCATTTATGCTTTCTAATTTCTGTTATTATTGAACAACTTCGCTATCCCTCAAAACCCATCAGCGCGGTGGGAATTTTATCGAGAGATGCAAGGGGGAAGAATGAAGCAATTCCAAGAGGGGATATAACAGAAAGGTCCAATTCCTAGAGGGAGCATGACAGAAGCCCCTATTCCTACAGGGGGGCATGACAGAAGATCCAATTCCTAGCGTGACAGGAAAATCCCAATTCCTAGAAGGATCATGACAGGAAACCCTATTCCTACAGGGGGCATGACAGAAGATTCAATTCAATTGGCAGGAAGACCCCATTTCCTATAGGGGGTGTGGCAGGGAGACCCAGTTCCTACAGGGAGTATGATAGGAAGACCCAGTTCCTAGAGGAGGCGTGCCGATAGGACCCCATTTCTTATTGGGGGTATGGCAAATCCCATTCCTACAAGGGGCGGGGCAGGAAGACCCAATTTCTAGATGGAGCGCGGAAGGAAGCAAAGTTCCTAAAGGGAGCGTGGCAGGCAAACCCAGTTCCTGGGCGTGGAAAGATTAGTAAAAAAAAGAAAGAAAGAAATTATTATTATCATTATTATTACTATTATTATTATTATCATTATTATTATTATTATTATTATTATTATTATTATCATTATTATTATTATTATTATTATTATTATCATTATCATTATTATTATTATTATTGTTAACATTATTATTATTATTGTTTTATGGTATTTACAA
>NC_051428.1:12200651-12218151 GCF_015228065.2 Penaeus monodon | reverse complement strand
CTTGGGCAAGGACTTCACCTCGATTGCCTACCTAGCCCTGGGTGGGCAAGCCAGCCCAAGTCAGTGCTGGTCCCAAGCCCGGATAGAATAGAGAGAATGATTATCTAAAAAAGGTAACACCAGGCCACTCTCCTTGAAAGCCGAACATAGGGGACCCCTACCACGTCAACTCACTCCAAGAGCAATCATCAACATGCCAAAAATCTACAATTAAAGTATCATGCTGTGACCACGCGCGGCCTCAGACATGAACTCCGTTTAAAAAGAAGAAGAAATATAATATGTTGCATATTCATAAATATTATAAATATAGTATATATATCACCTCTATAATATATATATATAATATACTATATATATGTATATATATGGTTGCATATTCATAATATATATATATGCTACTATATATATACTACATAATATATATATACATATATATAGCTATCAATATATATATATATATTATTATATAGTCAATAATCATTATCAATATTACCATATGGTAGTAAACATTATTCTCCACCGATGAATGCTTCCTCCGGAAGAGAACAGCGCCTGCAAAGACAAAAGACTGCGCCTCAGAAGTCTCGTGAAGCACTTGTTGATCGCCCTCGTCTTTAAGCCGCCGACGCTGATCCCATATTCCGCAGGTGATTTTCTTAAAAGAAGCATAAGCCCGCTCTGCGAGGCTCTAATATATGTTCTTAGCCCCCTTAGCCATTATGACTGCTCGGTACTCGACAATGTGAGCTATTTCTGCGAATTAAATAACTTTTTTATTACCTATGATAGGCTTCATGGTTCTTTTATTCTATTTTTTTTTTTTTTTTTTTTTTTTTTTTTTTTTTTTTTTTCTATTTTTTGCAATTCGCTTATATATCTGAATCTATTAGGACCCATTTCTTCTACTTGAAAAAGGCACGATCATTGAGGTGTATCATAATGATATTGGATTCCCCTCGGCGATTAATGGCAAATCGAAATCTTATATAAGACCGGTTCATCGTGCGGATCTGAGATTTGATTAATGACAGATTACTAGTATGATACTAATAGTAGATGCCAATCAGAATATTTATTCACATTCCCCTCAGAGCAGTGCATCTCCATTATTTTTTTATTACTGTGCGGACCCGCCGACCACCATATGGTGATCCCTGTAAGAGATCCCCCTACTGTCATAGCTTTTCAGATTCAGTAATTTCTAGTTAATGAACAGTGTAATGGTGTCAGTAGTTATAGAACAAAAATACTTCATGGAAAGATTCCAATTTATGTGATAGGTGAGAGATAATTCTATATAGGCACTGTCGGTGAGATAAATGTCAGTCAGTAAATATCCATTAATTTCGCCTCCCATGGCTCCCAGGTTAAAAACCCCTGCGCTAGGAAATAGATATTCGCAAGAACATGATTGTAAAAATGAAAAACGCAAAATTAAACGTTTATTATCATTTGTTTTACAGAACAAAATATTAATATTATCATTATTATCATCATCATTGTACATTGTATCTCATATTATTAATTATTATTATTATTATTAGTATTATTATCATTATCATACTATTATTTATTATTGTTATTATTATCTATTATCATTATTATTGATGTTAATTATTATTATTATTCATTAATTATCGTCACTATACATCACTATCATTATAATCACGACTACTATGCTACCATTCATCATCATCGTAATTCGTCATCGTCATCGTCATCGTCATCGTCATCGTCATCCGTCATCGTCATCGTCATCGTCATCGTCATCATCATCATCATCATTATTGTTATTATAATTATTAAGTATATTAATATCTTTATTATATCACTATTATCATTATTATTGCTTATTACTCTTCTCCTTATTATTATGATTTTTATTATTATCATTGTCATTATCATTATCATTATTATCATTATGATTATTGTTATCATTAATTATTATTATAATAACTCTATTGCCTTATATTACTTTTTAGCTTATTGATTATTGATATTGGTATTGTTTTTTTCTCTAATTTTTTTCTCCTTTCTCGCTTATTGTTCAATTGTTATCTGCCTATTGTATCATTGGTCTATTGTTATTGCTTTTTATGGTATATGTTATTGTTATTGTTATTGTGTATTGTTATGTTATTGTTATTGTTATTTGCTTATTGTTATTGTTATTTGTGATTGTGATTGTGATGACTGATACTTGTTATGTTGTTATTTAGCTATTGTTATTTGTTATTATTATTATTATTATTATTATCCAATATCACTTAATTCATCAGATACTATTAGTTATTGCAGTTATATTATTATTATTATTATCAAATAATGATGACAATAATAATGATATAAGTAATAATCATAGTAATGATAATGATAACATTTGTGTAAGAAATATTTATAGTGATGATAATAATAATAAAAGAAAATAACTATAACAATGATAATCATAATTATCGTTATTATAATCACATTGTAATTGTTATTATTGTTACGATTACTATCTACTTATTACTTACTACCAATGCATGATGCCCCACTAATAGTAATGATAATGACGATAAGGATAATAATAATAACAATAATG
This sequence comes from Penaeus monodon, assembly GCF_015228065.2. Classification (NCBI taxonomy): domain Eukaryota; kingdom Metazoa; phylum Arthropoda; class Malacostraca; order Decapoda; family Penaeidae; genus Penaeus; species Penaeus monodon. The sequence goes on along the minus strand of NC_051428.1, from coordinate 12,215,564 downwards.
AATAATAATAAAATTAATAATAATAATAATAATTGCTTATCATAAATTTTACTGTACATCATCCATTATTATGAGATGAGTAGATCCTCCAGTAACTGCAGGAATATTAACCGGAGCAATGCCCCGAGTTCTGACCATAGGCACCGACATAGGTGGTTGTGGCGACCCTGCTCGGTCCACTTCAAAACATCCCCGTACTCCAGTAGGCCACCTAAAAGGGTTTCACCTGAACAGACTAAGTGAGGAGAGTGTAGCCACGTTCCGGTTCTGTTTTTTTTTTTTTTTTTTTTTTACCATGGCAGTCTCTTACTAGACCGACATTCACAGAACTACGACTAACCTGACGGACCCCAGTTAGCCTACTGTGGGAGCTCATTCAAGCGCGCTAACACTCGAGCCACTCGGAGATACGAACCCAGCAGGCAAGCGCAGAATCTCCCATCTCCCAGGAGACACAGAGGCCACTGAAAGCTGTGCTGTCGCCCACAAGGCTCAGGATTGAATGGCGTAATCAAGTCTATGCGTACGTTCCATAGGTGCGTAGCAGCGCCCTCCGAGACACGAGCTGAGAAGGGACAAGGAACAGTATCAGCGAATCTTGCATGACATGAGGTTGAAGGCCATTTCCTATGGTAAAATGACCTTCGCCCATGCGCCTCACACAAGCCCCTGAGAAAACTGAACTATAAGCCCCTCCTCACAGATGCACTCGCAGTCGATCAGCAGAAATGCGAAACGGATCATCCAATCATCGTGGGTATCGTTAACAGTTGGGCTGAGCACACATTTGAACAGTTAAGGATACAGGTAGCACCCTCAACTGATTAAGCTTGAGGATGCAAGCGAGTACTCAGTACCGTGCCGACCCACCCATAGCGAGGGAATCTCCTAACCCTAACGGAGGTTCTTCTTCGATTTCCAAGCTAGAAAGAGATGGAGAAGCTGCAGGCCCATATGTGACTATCCCTAAGCATGAAACTGCCCTAAAGGTGGGGCGTCAGAACACTATGGCTCGCAGGGCCCTGCATACAGTCCTGACTGCCATCTAAGCCAGTGTGCCAGTACTATTCCCCCTGCACTCTGTGAGATGGGCCATTACACTTTATTCAGCCATACCAGGCAAGGTTCTCGCCTCACATCTCATTCTGAAACGCGATCTGCCCCCAACCACTACTGAGGCATCAGAGACCGGCACCAGCAGTCTGGATTTACTCCTGGCCCCAGTCCAGATAGACTGTATACTAGCGCCTTCGAGTAATTGCTGCGAACGCCCGTCGTGAGTTTGCGTCGTGGGATTGCCTTCCCCCCCCCCCCCCCCCGTACAGCGACCTCAAGAAGGCGTTTGCAAAATTCGGACTGCCCCCCCATCGGGAAATCGCTATGGGAGATCCGCGCAGACTCAGCGAGAGAATTTACGACACCAGATTATCTGGCCTGATAGACAAGACCTTTATACTGCGTACTGAAAATTGACATGCTAAAAGTGTGATGGGGGTCTGCCATCGAACTTCTTCCCGACCTATTGCTATAGGGACGTAGAGGCAAGGCTGTGATCCTTGCCTCCACCACACTTTCAACACCTCGCGTATGGAAATAGACAATGAGCCAGATGACCCCTACTAGCCCAAAGTCAGTGTTAGAGCCAACACTAAGGCAATATCAAGGTACTCAGACACTTGAACTTTGCGACGAATGTTGGCCTATCCTAATCGGAGTCCTTGCGAGTCACTGGCAGGCCGCAAGCCCTCACGGCCTAGAGGTTCCTGGACCAAGACCAGATTCAGGACTTTGAGGGGCTGTTAGGGGGGATAACCCGTTCAGTGCATCCAATGCTTCGCGCAACGAAGTTGAAGATTACAGAAAGTATTTTAAATAACTCTGGTAGCATAGTCCATATCTCTGGGCTGATCACACCAAGAAGTCAATAGCCGTGATTGTCGGGCAACAGAAGCTCATGAACTCGATCACAGGAGTGTTTGGAGATACGCGCTACCTATACAGAAGCGCAAGCTGCGTGTCTTACAAGGCCTTGATACATCCGACCAGTTTTGCCTCTATGGAGCGACAACTGGAAACGCCTATCCATGTCTTGGAGTCTTGCCTTGATGCCTTTGCTAACAAGCCTCCCTTCGCCGGGTATCAATGGGGTACAGTTGGAGGACCGCCTTGCTTCAACCGGCGCGCTTACACCGTCGGAGAACCCTAGACCATGGGACCTGTTACTGAATAATCGGGATCGCCACACTTAGGCTATAACGGCACCACCTAAGCCCTGTAACTCCCTGTGGACGACCATGACCCACCTAGTTGATTTCTCTAGCGCAGACAATCCTGGGTGGATGAGACCATGATGGACGATCTAGAGATGATCATGGCTTAGGCAGCTCGACAGAGACCTGCCGGAGCCGAATTAGAGATGGGCCGCGACGAGCCTGGCCCTGCCGCTAGACTCGCCTCGAGGCCGAGATCCCCGTGCAGCTGGAAACAAAGGGTCGGATGCGTCATGCCTCCGCCGTCGGCGTTTGCCCCTGCATCGATGAGATGATAGATATATTATACATATATATGTACACTGTTATTATTATGTCATATCATTGGTTGTTTTCTTCGCCCTTTCATATATTATTGTATATATTCCCCTTTGAAATTAATTATACAAACATACATAACACTCTAATATATATCATATATATATATAATATACTATTATATCTATTATATATAATAATATCATAATATAATATATTAATCTATAAATATATATATATACTATATAGTAGTATATATACATATTATATAATATATAGATATATATATGTATATATGCAGTATACATATATATATATAGTATATATAGCAATATCTAATACTATATTATACACGTATATGAATAATCATATATATAAATATATAATATGTGATACTATATAATATAATATGACCCCATAGATCGGTATATATAATAAGATATATATATATATTATAAGTATACTATAAGATATAGAATATACTATATATAGAGTAGATATAAATCGTATAGGAGATCATATAATATAGCCAAATATATATTGCAGTATATATATGATCAAATAAGGTCATAGGGATAGGTAGAGAGAGATAATAATGAATGAACATCCATAGTATATACTATAGAGATAGATATATATAGTATATGCCGTAGGGTAATCTATAGATAAAGTATATAGTATATTATGTAGTATATAGGAGATCGATAAGATAGCTGATTCATAGTGATAGTGATCGTACTCAATTATGATCAGAGAGTATATATATAATATATATAGATATATATATATAGTATATATAGAGAGTGCATATCATGAGATATATATATATATAATCAGTATAGGGTAGATATATATGTATAAGTATATTATATATATCTAGTATATGCTATGATATATATGCGCGCAGAGTATAAATTACATATAAACTAGGATAGATATAGATATATATAATAAATGTATAGAGATAATATATATAATGTCATGTATAGAGAGAGTGAGGTGTTACACGACTATGAGATATATAATAATACATTGTTATAAGATCATGCGACACACACACACAAACAAACACACCTACACACACAACACACACACACATAGAATATCATTGCCATATCATATACTATGATATTATATACGATATATATATACAGACTATATAAATATATTATATTAAATATAGTATTGATATTATATCTATAGATATATGTATATATAAATATGTGTGCTTAGTGTGTAGAAGATATATAGAGAAGATACTATTTAATACTATATCAGATATAGTATGTTTTGTATGATATATACGTAGATAGGAATAGGATAGAGAGCGGGATAGCGATAGTACATGTACGATGAGTAAGACTAGATGAGTGGTATGATATAAGTAGGTAGTATATATATTGATGTTACTACATAGTATATGAGAGATAGTATATATATGCTAATAATAGACTAGACTTACTATCTATAATAGAGAATAGACTAAATCATAAGAGGGGTATATCTGATAGGACGATTAATCATCATGTATAATAGAGAGAATATATATAATGCATGATACACACACACACACACACACACAACACAACACACCAACACACACACACACGAGCATAGAGATACATTAGAGAATAGGTAGATAGAGATAGATATTCATAATAGGAGATTACTATAGAAGCAACGTAGAAAGATAGGATGAGAGAGGAATGAGGGATAGAGGATGAGAGGTAGGGGCGCGGTGGGGGGTGGGGTGGCGGGGGGGGGGGTGTAGGCTGGGCGGTGGAGGTGGCGCGTCGGGGGGGGGGTGGCGACCCCGACAGTAGGGAGATAGGAGAGATGACCTAGAGAGAGAGAGAGTATAAGTAATGGATGAGAAGTACATACGATGAGGAAGAGAGAGAGATAGCTAGTACATAGCAGATTCATAGAGAGTAGATAATACTAGAGAGACAGATGAGAGATAGAGATAGATAGTAGATACGGTAGATGAGAGGACGTAATATAGAATGGTATAAGCATACAGCAGAGATAGATATGAGATGTAGATATAGATAAGAGCAAGAGAGATAGATGATCGAGAAGTCATAGAGAGAGAAAGCAGTAGATCAGGTATGACACGTAGAGAGAGAGAGAGATAGAGAGAGGAGTAGAGGAGACGAGGAGAGATGGGATATATGAGAAGAGAGCGAGATAGAGCTACTATACAAGGGGCTATGAGAGAGAAGGTATTAGATAGTGGGATACGAGAGATAAGAGAGAGACGAGAAGAGATGAGAGGGGGAGATGAGAGAGGGAGCGATGAGAGAGAGAGATTGGAGAGAAGAGAGAGGGGAGGTGGGGGCGGGTGTGGGGTGTGGTGAGGAGGGGGGGGGCACAGAAGAAGAGTAAGAGTAGGAGAGAGAGCGAGAGATATGAGAGAAGAGAGAGAGATGAGACTGAAGAAGCATGGAGTAACGAGGAGAGAGGAGATAATAGAGGGAGGAGATGGAGACAGACAGAAGACGGTAGTAAGAGAGACGAGAGTGTATACACACACACATAATAGAGGGATAGAGGACGTGAGAGTAGAGAGACAGAGAACGAGAGCAAGGGAGGAGAGGTAGTAGAGAGATAGATATAGAAGAGATATATCGGACTAGGATGTAGGTGTAGATAGGAAGACGATATTAGAAGATATTACGAGAAGAGATGCATAGAGGAGATATAGGAGGAGAGTAGACCGGAGGAAGAGCAGGATAGAGATGTGTTAGTGGTGTGGGTGGACATATAGATATTAGTAAGCAGATGAAGGAGATTATATAGAGTAAATCTAGAGACTACTGCTGGAGAAGAGAGTAGAGAGAAGACCTAGAGGAAAAACTAGTCAGAGTATATGCAAGAGACTAGAGACATTAGAATGAGGACAATATAGAGGGAGACTGAGATTCATAGAGTGTATATATACTACGGAAGGTAGAACCTTACGACAGAGAGAGGAGTATATAGATAGGGAATTAGAAGATAGCAGGATAACGGATAGTAAGACAGCATAGTGAGATTGAGAGAGCAGCACCCAAAAGTTGTTGAGAGATGGAGATAACAAATGACTAAGTGAGAGGAGTATACAGTAGTAGAGTTATAATAGACTATTATATAAATTAGGGACCACACTACAACACACACACACACACAACCACACCACACACCACACACACACATGAGAGAGACGTGTACAGAGAGAGTATAGAGAGAGAGAGAGAGAAGAGAGTGGAAGTATACTATCAATACTTATCATAGATTATTTAATATATATATAGATTAGTATTCGATCATGGGATAAGATACTACCTATATATAGATAGATGGTATTATTTATATGCTACGACTTAGACTATCAATATCATAGTAGATGTTTAGATATATATAGATATATATATATATATATATATCAGTGTCTGTGTGGTGTGTGTGATCGATGTGGTGTGTGTGTTGATAACAATATATCACGATATAGAGTATTAATGATATAGATAGGATTACTATAATTATATCATGAGAGACAGAGTAGAAGGCAGAATAGTGGAGTACTTATGGACGAAGGGGTGTAAGATAGCAGAGCGATAGATATTAGAGGGAGAATAGGTAGAGTAGGTTATAGATAGAATGGGTAGAGGAGATAGAGATAACAGATTAGAAGACTAGAACAGGAGAAAAGTAGAACGGAGCAGAAAGATGAGAGAAGAAGAGAGAAAGAGATGAATATGTGAGATAGAGAGATTATGAGAGAGTAGGGAGAGGAGAGAAGAACAGTCACGAGGTCAAGATTAGATAAAGGAGAGGTAGAGTAGACTATATCATGTAGCCACTGAGAGAGATGAAGGAAAGATATAGTGATAGCAAGACTTATTAGAGATGTACACACACACACCAGAGCTGTACGGTAATGGAGAGATAGAAGCAGAGACTGTGATAGTATGAGATGATATTATTAGAGGAGGTATGTACGAGCAGATTTATAGTAGAGAGAATATACATAGAACTATATAGAGATGCTTATATAGAGATAGAAGTGAGAATAGTAGTAGTAATGATAGTTATATGAGTACTCATTATAGATTATATATATATGGTGTTTTTATGCTGTAGAAGCTTAGTTGGCTCATAGATATATATCTATATATAATATATATATAGACGATGATACTACTATATACTTATTATAATTTATCAGATAGTAGATACTATATTTATAGATATATATAGATATTATAGATAGCTGGATAGTAGATTGACTTATACATAGCTAGATCTACAGAGGAGTAGATATGATATACCAGAGATACGACGTGAAGACACGACGACTAGATATATGATAGGAGCAAAGAGAGAATAATATAGAGATATAAGTAGTATGCGATATATAATATAGATGAGTATGATTGTAGCGATGAGTTAGATATAGATGATAATGTACACACACACACACAAATGACACACACCACACACACACACTACACACAACACACACACACACTACACACACACACATGCATGTAGCATAGTTATATATAGTGAAGTATATATGGATATAATAATCCATATATATATAGAGTATATCGATTATATTACGTGATAATAGTATATATATAATATATATAGTAATGTATATATATATATATAACTACTAACTGATATAGTTATCATAGATATCATGACATAATATATATATAAGTCATATAATAACTATATATAGGAGATAGAGTTACTAGATATGAGATTATGAGTACAAGTGATATTATAAACCAGGAATAATAGAGAATTGTCTAGAGTATACTATATAGTACGTACTATTAGTAAGAAGATATAGATATAATATGGACTACAAGAAGATATAATTAGTAGGATACATGATGAGAGATACGAGAAATGATATAGCATATAGGATATGTGAGGATGATGTAGGATAGATTGGAGGAGATATGACTTTTATTATCGGAGATAGATAGACAGCCTTAAATAAAAGTAGTGTAGTATGGTAATGTACAGTTAGAGAGTATAAGAAGATATATTGTATGTGTATAAGCGGTAGTAGATATAGTTGGTACTAATATTGATATAGAGAATCGATGATAGATATATTTATACGTACTATACTAATAGATAGAGATGACGATGAAGCGTGACTAGATATGATGAGGGATGACATAATATATATATACTGACGAGAGCGTATCGATAGACCGGATGGATAGATAGACATGAAGATACGTATCGTGAGGATAATACTATATAGACATTTATTAACGTATAATGAGATTTATGACTGAGTGTGTGTAATACCACCCTTATTCATATATTATATATATATAAGATGTATTATAGGATATTTATATATAATTATTATATATAGTAGTACATATCTATAGTAACAGCACACACACACATATATCTGCTAGATAACTACTTGAGATATACATCTACCTATCATATAGTAACGGACGTACTTATAGTATTATATATACTATATAAGAGATAACATATCTTAAGAGTATATTATTTCATACTATATATCTATGATTGAGTAGTGAGTAATAGACTGATAGATTAAGATAATATATATATAGTAGACAGGATGCGTTTTGATAGTGAGAGGTAATAGAAGTATATAGGATATAGTGATATTTATATAATCTATGAGTAAAGATATACCTCATAACATTATGTAAGGGGATTATTATATACACATATCGTATATAGATAATGATACATGATATATAATAGTCGGACGCAATAGGATATATATAGAGGAGATGACCCTATTACATATATCGTTCAATATATATATTATCATATATCAGTATTATTATATATTGGTACATAATATCATATATTATATATAATATCTATCATTATATATCAATTCATCTATATATAGTATTAATATATATATATATACATATATATGTATACTAATATCATATATAATATATTATATGTACACACACACACACACACACACACACACACACACACACACACACACACACACACACATCAATAATATTATATATATATAAATACTTGAGCTTTTGTATTCTAACTACTATAATATATATATTATATATCATATATGCATAAATTTTATAAGTATAAATAATAGCCTATATAATATATATATATATCATTAAATATAATATAATTAGATATGTATTATCATATATACATACCATATACATATGCATAATACAATGTACATTCGTACATGACTAACATGCCCCCTTACATGTACATGATATCATGACTACATGACATGTACATAGTACATTGTACATGCTACACGCTACAGGTACATGCTACATGTACATTGTACAGGACATATACATGCCGGATACAATATAACATATCACATATACATACATATCACTATACATATACATATCACAATAAAGTAATATACAGGTCATACATATACAATACATCGATAACATTTATACAGTTATTACATATCCATATACAGACACATACACAGTACACACAACACATAAAGTCACTATAATATATATATATATATATATATATATAGTATACCCCTCATCATACTATATATAATATACTATATAATATATATATATATGCGTGTATAATATTATAAGATATATATGAATAGTATAGTATATATATATATCATATTATATTAGATGTATATATATCATATTATATATATATATAATGCGCGTAGCTCAGTAGTGTGTGTGTGCTGTAGTGTTGTGTGTGTGTGGTATGTATAATGAAATATATTAGTATATAATATATATAATATATACTAATATTATATATATAAGCTATATATAATACTATAGCTATATATGTATATAATATATAATGCATCATAATAACCGCGTGTGCTGGTTGCTGAGTATGTTCTTATCTTATTCATCTATCTATCTATCTATATGTGTGTTTTATATATATATACATATATAAAACATTCCTTGATTGCGCAAATAGTTTGAACCCTGCCTTCTCCCTCTCAGAATAAAATATAACATAATTTCAAGTGATGCTTTAGTGAGAATATATTGGTTGTGTTGGCCAATTTGTTACCCCCCCCCCCCCCCACAAACCCCCAACTTTGATTCCTAGACCATGATTAACCCTCAAAAAAAGGTTCGATTTTTACCCCCTCTATGTAAGCTCAGTTAATTGTTATTTGCACTGATGAAACCTCCGTTATTTTACAATACAACCGCAGCGGCCTCGGCATGTTGCTCTGTAGAATACATGATGAATCCAGCTCTGGGGTTAGAGTCTTACTGCAAACCTTTTGTCTTTTCCAAGATACAGACACTCAGTTCAAGGAGTAAGGAAGGAAGGAAGGAAGTTAAAAACAAAACACCCTTTCAAGCTTTATCTTTTACTATATTATTTTGCATTTAGTCATTTTTAGCGAACTCCCTTATAATAATGTAAAAAATAAGTTAAAGTAACGAAATAAATAGCATAAAAAAAAGGAAATACTTACCCCACAACCCTCTCTTGCCGTATCATTGACTCTGCTTTTTATAGTCACATATTTTTCTTTTCTTTAATCCAAGCTGATATCTACGACTGGAAGCCAACATCAAATTTTCCTCCTCAAACACGTTAATTTTTTTCTTTTTTTTTATTGTCTTTTTCTTATCATTTTCTTTTTCCTGTTTCTCTTATTATATTTTTATTTTTTTCGTTTTTTTTCAAGAATACGAAAGGGAATCGCACTACCCATAAGATGCGCCACAGCCATAGCATCTGCCGCGCTGCTGTATCATTAAACATTGTATTTTTTCATACGCATATGCGTTTTCCTTTACTTCTCTCTCTTTTTCCATTTATTCTCTATCTCTCTGCCTTACTATTTCGTCTCTCTCTCTCTCTACTATCTTACTCTATGATTATCTTATAATATACTATCTAACTCTATCTATTCTCCTATCTATAACTATCTATCTAACTATCCTATCTAATATACTATACTATCTCTCCTATCTATCTATACTTTTCATGATATCTTATCTATAATCTCATCTCATCACTCATCTATCTACTCTCTAATCTATCTATTCTATCTATAACTATCTATCTATCTAATCGATCCTATTCTATACCATCTCTATCTAGTACTATCATCCTAGCTATCTACTTATCTTCTCTATCTATCCTATATCTAATCACTACATCGTATCTATCTATCATAATCCTCTCCTCTCTCTAACTCTCTACGCTCTCTCATACTATACTCTCTCTCTCTCTTCTCTCCTCTCTCATCTCTTATATATATGATGATATAAAATATATAATATAATATATATAATATCTATTCCGTCACCCCCCTCTCTCTCTCTATTTCTCTTTCTTTCTCACTTTTTATCTCGTTCTCTCATTTCCTCCTACCATCTCTCTCTCTCTTTTTCTCTTTACATGCCTTTAACTCTACTCTCATATCCCTATCTCCCCTCTCACTCCCTCATATAAACTCTCTCTCCTATCTCTAACTCTCTCTCTCAATCTCCTCTCTCTCTCTCTCTCACACTACTCCTCTCTTCTCCCCCCCCCCCGCTCTTACTTCCTCACCCCTCTCATTTCTACTCTTAGCCCCTCTCCCCTACTCACTCTCTTTCTCCTTCCCTCCCTCTTCCATAACTTTTCTTCATCTTATATGGTGCATTCATGATACTGCTCTCACTTCTCCTCTCAGTCTTTATTGCATCTATGAACAAAATGCTCTACTTTCTTGAATAAATATAGTTGAACAACCTTTCCTTGTTCATTGTCGCTTTCATGATATTCTTTATAATTTGTTTTTTGATGCCACCCGTAATTATATTATCATTTTATTAAGGTCTATAATTTTGTCTGTTAATGTCAGACTGTTGAATGTATAACACTGTATCATATATTTAAGTATAACTTTTCCTTTTCCAACATAAGCACTAACTGTATAAAATAATTATAATTATGCCTTTAACATTATAGTAATTGCCAGTTTCCCATCATCACAAGATTTTGTTTAATTTTCTCTCGTTGCATAAGTAAAGTAAGCTTTGAATTAAATACTTCTCAATTTTCGCTTCCTTTCTTCCAAAGCACTCTAAGGCACTGTTTGAGAGGTGCAACGTGCTAAATTTATAAGCGACTAATCGCCCAGATACTCAGATTTCTTCTTGCCTCACTATTTTTTCTTCTCTTTCTTTAGAGATGGGCTGATGAAGATAGTTTGGAGAATATACATTTTCTTCTAATTCAAACTCATTTGAGAATTCACTCGCTCTCTAATGGGACCTGCTCGCTGGTGGATTCCATTAGGCAAGATAGAATTTGACATCATCAAGATAAGGGACAGAAAGACTGAGGGACTTTTTTTACTTCTTTATCCTGCCCCGTGCTCTTTTCCTTTTCCGTTATCGGAATACTAGATATTACATTATTTTTTGGGAGCAACTTTTCTTTATTCTAGGGTAGGCGCGAATTGCCGAAACCCATACGCCGCCCATGCGCGCATGGAAAGGTGGGCGAGAGTTTTAGGGTTGCAGAATCCCAATGACCTGCGCGGAGCCGGACCAGAGGGCCGCCCATACTGAGAGGGTCACCAGTGTCGGCGGGGCGAGGCGGTGAGACAAATGGCCTTTCTCATGGTCCCTGTGCAACCATCAAGGACCTAATCGAGCAGAGGGATGGTGCCACCACAACCCTAGCTTCACTTTTCATACTTGCGCCCAGAGGCAAATTTCCCAAGTAAGTGCGTTGCGTCCGCATAGCCATCCGGCTATCTAACGCAGGCAGACAGGAGTCCTTGAGGTTGAGCGATGCTGCACGCTGCGCCTGCCCATAGACAAGCAACACACCCTCTTTAGGTCCTACACATTCTGTGTTAGATGGAGGTGCGCCTTTATTTTTGTGTATCAGCCGGTCAAGTCACCTTTCGCTGGTCAAGATATGTCGGTCCCGCTACATAGAACATCAGTACAGCGTGATGAATGATATATTTCCACATTACCCCTGTGGCTGTTGAGTGCATATGAGTCCCAACCTATAGCTTCCTCTTGTTGCGACTACCATAGCGCGCCCGAGTGGGAATGAGGAATGAAAGAATGCAAATTTTTTTCTTTTTTTACCCTATGATTTATACAAATTTACAAAGAACTAGCTCCCTCCTTGACCACCTAGGCAATCCCCAGGCCAATCCCTCTGGAACATCACATGTCACTCTGGTACCTTTTCATCTTCCAAAGGACAAAAATAGGAATTAAAATGCTTCTCGGACTCGCAGACCAGGAGAAAAGTCCTCCTCACTCTGTCAAGGAAATCATGCCCTAGCGTAAATATGTAAGCTATCTCATAGAGTAATACACTTGTGTGTGCAGATCATGATGCGCAGTTATCTGGATTTTGATATTTTTGAAGTGTATCACAAGATGTATCAAAGTGATCCTCGGATCACTCCACAACGAGATGGTAGCTTGATAGTCTAAGCTTCGTCACCAGAAGAGAGTGACCATCTGTGTCTCATGTTCTCACAAAACACTCAGTTAGTACAGGGGAATTCTAAGGACAACTGTTACAGGAACTATAGCAGTTCAAGGTTGTGGCAGTAAAGTGTTTTAAAAAGGAAGTTAGGGTGTGGGACAATTGACAGCTGCTCTTCTTCTAACTTTTGAAACACTAGTCCTTCCGGCATACGGCTGCTAAGTAGCCCATGGGTACCACCTCAAGAAAGGCCATTACTTATGACCAAACCTATAGCAGATGCTATACATGCCCCATGTTATGCGCATGGAGCCAACTCTTAGCTGTCTTACGGAAAAGAGGTACTACCAAGAGTGATGTTAAAGTGTGGTACAACAAGGTCATCCAGGAGCATGACAAATGTCCAGGGTCCAGTCTGCTTCAATTATAGTGCACAGAAACCAAGAAGAACTCTTCAAAAGCAATGCTACAGGTACAAGTTTGAAAATGAAGTATTGGTTTTAAGGAACAAAGAGAAAATTAGTCTTTCAGAGGCAAGGGGTCATATCTTTTGCATCAGTTCTAGCCCAACCTCCTTCCCGCCATCCTTTATCCTCCAATACTTCTTACACCACTCATTCTGCTACAACAGTTCGACCTCAGTTCTCAAATGAAGCTTCCGATAAAAAAGCTGCCTCTGGTGAGTTGTACTACTAGAAACAGAGTAGGAATGAGGGGTCTAATGAGGAGACTCCTCCTCCCAAAATAAGGTCGTTGGAGCCATCAGGCGAGGCTACAGAGGCCTTAATGGTGACAGTTCCAGTTGCCACCACATTTTCAGGACTCTGCTGCTAGTCAGAATGCCCCTGAACCAAAGGCTCAGGTCTGTTCTTTGTCCAGGCAAAGCATTCCTGAACCTTTCCCAAGGACTTTCCCAAGTAAGATACTATCGCGCGTCGGTCATGCAAGAGTATCAGAGGCCTCCAAGGTGAGAGCACCATCCAAGGGTCTCAGCTGCTATACAGAATGCCGCTGAACTCAGAACGCCTTTAGCCAGGCAATCCCTGAGCCATGCTCCCAAGAAAGCCTGTGGGATTAATAGTTTCACTAGGTAAGCATCTCTCCATAAGGTACACGCAAGATGCTGGTGTGGGAAAGCCTATAGATGTGGGACGGGTCTTGAGCACAGGTGCTGCCAAACACCTTATGAAAAGGTAACTGGTCAACCTGAAAAACTGGATACACCGATTCAATGGAATTGTCCTGGAATTCATGCAAAATGGGAACTACAACATCTAATATTTTTATGTAACCCAGTTTGTGTATGCCTACAAGAGATTATGACCAGGGAAAACTGTCCAATTTCCCTGAGAGAATTCTAAGTTCAAGCTTATTATGGATCTTATGTAGTAGTAATAGAGAGGGTATGTCAAGATATTCATTTCAGGCCAATTATCTGCAGATGACACTGTAGGTGAAAGCTGTGTGGATTGGCCTGACTTTACACTGTTACATCCATCTACCTTCCTCCTTTCTCAACATAGATGATTTGGAAGATCTACTCGGGCAGTTGCCCCATACATTTCTACTCTTGGGAGATCTCAATGACCGGCATTACCTCTAGGGAAACACTTTGTGCAACCCTCGAGAAAGGGCCTTAGAGTCCTTGTTCTAAAGAGAAGAACAGAGACACACCCACACACTTTCAAATTCAACTGGGACATTCTCCAATATTGACCTGTTAGTTGGTTCATCTGGTTCACAGCTGGATTTTACTTGGCAGGTCATGGAAGAATTACATGGAAACGACCACTTTCCAATACTATTGGAGGAGGTGAATGGCATACTAGCCAATGGGGTGAAGAGATGGTGACTTGAACATGCAGACTGGAATCTTTTTAGAATAATTGCAGTAATGCAGAGA